>NC_137936.1:40514575-40617075 GCF_963969265.1 Rhamphochromis sp. 'chilingali'
CTGTTCCTCTCCCTCTCTGTTCCTCTCTCCCCCTCTCTCTCCCTCTCTCCCTCTCTCTGTTCCTCTCTCTCTCTCTGTTCCTCTCTCTCTCTTTCTGTTCCTCTCTCTCTCTGTTCCTCTCTCCCCCTCTCTGTTCCTCTCCCTCTCTGTTCCTCTCTCCCCCTCTCTCTCCCTCTCTCCCTCTCTCTGTTCCTCTCTCTCTCTCTGTTCCTCTCTCTCTCTTTCTGTTCCTCTCTCTCTCTGTTCCTCTCTCCCCTCTCTGTTCCTCTCTCTCTCTGTTCCTCTCTCCCCCTCTCTGTTCCTCTCTCTCTCTCTGTTCCTCTCTCCCCCTCTCTGTTCCCTCTCTCTCTCTGTTCCTCTCTCCCCTCTCTGTTCCTCTCTCTCTCTCTCTGTTCCTCTCCCTCTCTGTTCCTCTCTCCCCCTCTCTCTCCCTCTCTCCCTCTCTCTGTTCCTCTCTCTCTCTCTGTTCCTCTCTCTCTCTTTCTGTTCCTCTCTCTCTCTGTTCCTCTCTCCCCCTCTCTGTTCCTCTCTCTCTCTGTTCCTCTCTCCCCTCTCTGTTCCTCTCTCTCTCTCTGTTCCTCTCTCCCCCTCTCTGTTCCTCTCTCTCTCTGTTCCTCTCTCCCCCTCTCTCTCCTCTCTCTCTCTCTGTTCCTCTCTCTCTTCTGTTCCTCTCTCTCTCTGTTCCTCTCTCCCCCTCTCTGTTCCTCTCTCTCTCTGTTCCTCTCTCCCCCTCTCTGTTCCTCTCCCTCTCTGTTCCTCTCTCCCCCTCTCTGTTCCTCTCTCTCTCTGTTTCTCTCTCTGTTCCTCTCTCTCTCTCTGTTCCTCTCTCTCCCCCTCTCTGTTCCCCTCTCTCTCTCTGTTCCTCTCTCCCCTCTCTCTCCCTCTCTCCCTCTCTCTGTTCCTCTCTCTCTCTCTGTTCCTCTCTCTCTCTTCTGTTCCTCTCTCTCTCTGTTCCTCTCTCCCCCTCTCTGTTCCTCTCTCTCTCTCTGTTCCTCTCTCCCCCTCTCTGTTCCCCTCTCTCTCTCTGTTCCTCTCTCCCCCTCTCTGTTCCTCTCTCTCTCTCTCTGTTCCTCTCCCTCTCTGTTCCTCTCTCCCCCTCTCTGTTCCTCTCTCTCTCTGTTCCTCTCTCCCCTCTCTGTTCCTCTCCCTCTCTGTTCCTCTCTCCCCTCTCTGTTCTCTCTCTCTCTGTTTCTCTCTCTGTTCCTCTCTCTCTCTCTGTTCCTCTCTCTCCCCTCTCTGTTCCCCTCTCTCTCTCTGTTCCTCTCTCCCCCTCTCTCTCTCTCTCTCCTCTCTCTGTTCCTCTCTCTCTCTCTGTTCCTCTCTCTCTCTTTCTGTTCCTCTCTCTCTCTGTTCCTCTCTCCCCCTCTCTGTTCCTCTCTCTCTCTCCTCTCTCCCCCTCTCTGTTCCCCTCTCTCTCTCTGTTCCTCTCTCCCCCTCTCTGTTCCTCTCTCTCTCTCTCTGTTCCTCTCCCTCTCTGTTCCTCTCTCCCCCTCTCTGTTCCTCTCTCTCTCTGTTCCTCTCTCCCCCTCTCTGTTCCTCTCCCTCTCTGTTCCTCTCTCCCCCTCTCTGTTCCTCTCTCTCTCTGTTTCTCTCTCTGTTCCTCTCTCTCTCTCTGTTCCTCTCTCTCCCCCTCTCTGTTCCCCTCTCTCTCTCTGTTCCTCTCTCCCCCTCTCTCTCCCTCTCTCCCTCTCTCTGTTCCTCTCTCTCTCTCTGTTCCTCTCTCTCTCTTTCTGTTCCTCTCTCTCTCTGTTCCTCTCTCCCCCTCTCTGTTCCTCTCTCTCTCTCTGTTCCTCTCTCCCCCTCTCTGTTCCTCTCTCTCTCTCTCTGTTCCTCTCCCTCTCTGTTCCTCTCTCCCCCTCTCTCTCCCTCTCTCCCTCTCTCTGTTCCTCTCTCTCTCTCTGTTCCTCTCTCTCTCTTTCTGTTCCTCTCTCTCTCTGTTCCTCTCTCCCCCTCTCTGTTCCTCTCTCTCTCTGTTCCTCTCTCCCCCTCTCTGTTCCTCTCCCTCTCTGTTCCTCTCTCCCCCTCTCTGTTCCTCTCTCTCTCTGTTCTCTCTCTGTTCCTCTCTCTCTCTCTGTTCCTCTCTCTCCCCCTCTCTGTTCCCCTCTCTCTCTCTGTTCCTCTCTCCCCCTCTCTGTTCCTCTCTCTCTCTCTCTGTTCCTCTCCCTCTCTGTTCCTCTCTCCCCCTCTCTCTCCCTCTCTCCCTCTCTCTGTTCCTCTCTCTCTCTCTGTTCCTCTCTCTCTCTTTCTGTTCCTCTCTCTCTCTGTTCCTCTCTCCCCCTCTCTGTTCCTCTCCCTCTCTGTTCCTCTCTCCCCCTCTCTCTCCCTCTCTCCCTCTCTCTGTTCCTCTCTCTCTCTCTGTTCCTCTCTCTCTCTTTCTGTTCCTCTCTCTCTCTGTTCCTCTCTCCCCCTCTCTGTTCCTCTCTCTCTCTGTTCCTCTCTCTCCCCCTCTCTGTTCCTCTCTCTCTCTCTGTTCCTCTCTCCCCCTCTCTGTTCCCCTCTCTCTCTCTGTTCCTCTCTCCCCCTCTCTGTTCCTCTCTCTCTCTCTCTGTTCCTCTCCCTCTCTGTTCCTCTCTCCCCCTCTCTCTCCCTCTCTCCCTCTCTCTGTTCCTCTCTCTCTCTCTGTTCCTCTCTCTCTCTTTCTGTTCCTCTCTCTCTCTGTTCCTCTCTCCCCCTCTCTGTTCCTCTCTCTCTCTGTTCCTCTCTCCCCCTCTCTGTTCCTCTCTCTCTCTCTGTTCCTCTCTCCCCCTCTCTGTTCCTCTCTCTCTCTGTTCCTCTCTCCCCCTCTCTGTTCCTCTCTCTCTCTGTTCCTCTCTCTCTCTGTTCCTCTCTCCCCCTCTCTGTTCCTCTCCCTCTCTGTTCCTCTCTCTGTCTCTCTCTGTTCCTCTCTCCCTCTCTCTGTTCCTCTCTCCCCCTCTCTGTTCCTCTCTCTCTCTGTTCCTCTCTCCCCCTCTCTGTTCCTCTCCCTCTCTGTTCCTCTCTCTGTCTCTCTCTGTTCCTCTCTCCCTCTCTCTGTTCCTCTCTCCCCCTCTCTGTTCCTCTCTCTCTCTGTTCCTCTCTCCCCCTCTCTGTTCCTCTCCCTCTCTGTTCCTCTCTCCCCCTCTCTGTTCCTCTCTCTCTCTGTTCCTCTCTCCCCCTCTCTGTTCCTCTCCCTCTCTGTTCCTCTCTCCCCCTCTCTGTTCCTCTCTCTCTCTGTTCCTCTCTCCCCCTCTCTGTTCCTCCCCCTCTCTGTTCCTCTCTCTCTCTGTTCCTCTCTCCCCCTCTCTGTTCCTCTCTCTCTCTCTGTTCCTCTCTCCCCCTCTCTGTTCCTCTCTCTCTATCTGTTCCTCTCTCTCCCTCTCTGCTCTGACAATCATCAGATATACAGTTGAAACCAGATATTTACTCTTCAGATAAAAACACTTTTTTAATTGTAACATCAAATCAGACTAAATGTTTATTTTTTAGATAAATATAAAAACACATTTGTTAACTTTAAGAGTAAAGAGAGAAACTGTCTGTGTTTCTTAATTGCAAATGGCACCAAATTGTATTCAAACTGAGCCACACTTATGGAGCTCCACAGCTCTGTTCCTGGTGTTTTGTTGACATCTCTTGATGTTCCCATGTCACAGAAACAGGCTCTGTGTTTTGCTCTCCTGCATTTGATGAAAGTGATAAAAATAGAAGCTCTGTCTCTCTTTATTCTGACATTTAGCTAATTCAAAAGATTTTAAATATTTATTTATCCAAAACAAAACAAGTTTACTCTAAAATGATGTTGTACAGTAAAAAATGTTCTTGTGTTTTCCATAAAGTGTAAATATCTGGTTTCAACTGTGAATATCCTGCTGTGTATAGAAGTTCCTCTTGTTTTGCATAGAAATATACTGAACAACATACAAAGCATAATATATAAAATAACATCTACCAGAGTTTTTCCTTTGAAAGAAGCTCCTTATGTCCATTCTTGTATATCAGTGCATTACTGAAACAGATTTATTTAGCCGTGGAGGGAAACAACTGAAAATATAAAATAAACACACATGTAAGCTGAGACTCTCAGAAACAGCATTGTTGTTGTTCGGCTTTTCATTTCACCATTTGCTGATTCACTTGAAGAACGAGTAACGTAAACGTATCAGTTTGATATCAGTCTTTCGTGATACACCGTCATATTTACATTATTTGTACAGCTTTGGTACCTGGTCGAACTTCAGTTCTCTGCCTGGCTGCGCTTCTCTAACAGCGCACTCGCAGGCAGCAGCTGCCCCGCCCCTCACTCAGTGTCTGAGCTCAGATCATACCAATATTAGGGGGGATTTACGCACAGTCGTAAATTCCCACAGTGTGCGCTATGTGCTTCGAATATTGTGTGTAGTTTTTGTTTTATACAGTTATCAGCCAGGCATGTAACTATGAAAAAATTACACTCCAAAAGACCCCGGGCTTCTGAAAAAACAACCCGGGCTTAAGCCCAGTAAGCCACCCCCCGCCCCGCCACTGGTTATTATAAGAGATAAGTCATGAGATTTAAAGGCTTGACAAATGAAGTGGCCAGCTGGATCACACTTGCTGAGCATAAGTGACCATCTTCCAATTTTTACAATCTATGATAGGAATTACAAGATCAATAAAATGGACAGTAAAAAAGAGTACAGACGAGTAAGAACAGAAGAAAGAATGAATGCATTTAAAAAAGATTTATTGAAGGAAAACTGGGGTGAAGTATATCAGGAACAGGACGTTAATAGTGCTTATAATAAATTCCTTAGAATATTTACATTACTGTACAATACCAACTGTCCAATAAAGCAATATAGTAGGAAACAGAAATATATGGACTGTCCATGGATAACAAAAGGTCTGCAAAATGCATGTATAAAGAAAAATGCTCTATACAGAGAGTTCTTAAGAACGAGAACTAAAGATGCTGAAATCAGATACAAAAGATATAAAAATAGGTTAACTAACTAATATACTTAGATTTAGTAAAAAGGAATACTATAAGAAGCAATTAGATATAAATAGAAATAATAATAAAAGATTATGGGAAATCCTGAACAGTGTTATAAAATGTGGGACTGGACAAAAGAACTATCCCAAGTATTTCATTTGTAATGACCATGAAGAATACAATATGGATGTTGTGGCAAATAGTCTCAATGAATTCTTTGTAACTGCTGGACCAAATTTAGCAAGAACAATCACTGATCCTGGGAAAGCACAGGAAAAACCCGATACACTGATTGACAGAAATCCATATTCTATGTTTCTCACAGCCGTTGATGAAAATGAAGTTCTTGAAATTGTCAAAAAATGTAAAAATCACAAATCTTTGGATTGTAATGATATTGATATGATAGTGGTTAAAAGAGTCATTGAGGCTATTATAAAACCATTTACATACATCTGTAATTTATCATTTCAAACTGGTCGATTTCCAGACAGAATGAAAATAGCAAAAGTTATACCTCTATACAAATCTGGAAACAAACACCATTTCACAAACTACAGGCCTGTCTCTTTACTACCTCAATTCTCAAAAGTTCTTGAAAAACTGTTTAAAAACAGACTGGAAAAATTTATAGATAAACATAAACTACTCACTGAGAGTCAGTACGGATTCAGATCAAGCAGATCAACATCATCGGCACTATTAGATTCAATAGAATACATCACAAATTCCATAGACAAAAAGCAATATGTGGCTGGGTTATTCATAGACTTGACAAAGGCATTTGACACTATAGATCAGGATATATTAATAAGAAAACTGGAACGTTATGGTGTCAGAGGGGTAGTTTTAGATTGGGTCCGGAGTTATTTAAGTGACAGAAAGCAGTTTGTGAAAATAAATGGTGGTTGCTCCTTATGTATGGACATTGCTTGTGGTGTACCCCAAGGGTCAGTTTTGGGTCCAAAATTCTTCAACTTGTACATTAACGACATCTGTAAAGTGTCCAAAGTATTAAAAATGGTTCTCTTTGCTGACGATACAAACATTTTTTGCTCTGGTGATGATCTGCAGAATTTATTGGAGGATATGACTAATGAAATAAGTAAAGTGAAGTTCTGGCTTGATAAAAACAAATTATCATTAAATTTGAATAAATCTAAACTTATGTTATTTGGAAATAGTAGTTTAAATACAAATGCAAAGATTCAAATAAATGGTGTTGATATTGAAAGAGTCAGTGAAAATAAATTTCTGGGGGTAATAATAGATGAAAAACTTAACTGGAGAGCTCACGTAAGATATATTCATTCCAAAGTATCACGAAGCATTGCAGTACTAAACAAGGCAAAACAGGTATTCGACAGAACATCACTTCATATTCTCTACTGTTCACTGGTTTCACCATACTTAAGCTATTGTGCAGAGGTCTGGGGCAATAACTATAAAACCACATTACATTCACTTTTTACTCTTCAAAAGAAAGCAATTCGAATCATCCACAATGCAGGTTATAGGGAACATACAAACTCACTATTTTTGCAGTCTGAAATATTGAAAATTGACGATATAGTGAAATTCCAAACAGCACAAATTCTATTCAAAGCAAAAAATAAAGAACTGCCAGGTAATATTCAGAGTATGTTTTTTTTGAAAGAAGGAAGTTATAATTTAAGGGGTTTTTGTAACTTCAAAACAATGAAGGTACGTACTACAAGAAAAGGCTTTTGTGTTTCTGTTCAAGGAGTGAAACTATGGAACAAACTGAATATGGAATTAAAGCAATGTCCAAACATAAAACTGTTCAAAAAGAGTTATAAAAATATGATCTTCTCGATCTATAAAGAAAAGGAAAATATTTAAATTAAGTGAATGTCTCTATTTAAAAACAAACAAAAAATTCATGATGTGATATTATAGTATATAGTATATCAGAAATCTGTTCACTATTTTTATTACAAATTATATCAGTAAGGAAGCTGACTAAATATTCACTGATAATTTATGGGACAGGGGTGGGATTAAATAAGTGTATACTTCTTCCCACTCCCTTTCAACATGTAAATTAATCAGAATGTTTTTTTGTATGTAATTTGTATAGTATATTTTTTTTCTCTCATTTCTTTTCTAAATGTACTTGTATATTGTTCACATGTTGAAATAAATTACCAATCAATAAATTACCAATCAAATGCTCAAATCTATGTTTTAAGTTTTGAGTTCTGTGCATTATTAAAGAAATTAGAGCTGAAATGTGCCTTTAAGGGCAACACCCTCACGTTCATTGATGTGTGTGTGTTAAAACTCTTTGATGTTTTTGGTCACATCTCTCAGCTTTCAGTCTCTTTGACCTCTTCAACATGGCGCCCGCAGTGGAACACCTCGGGACAGGAAGGAGGTCGGGCGCTGCGCCTGCGCAGTTGCTCTGTCCGGGTCCCTGTAAAGATGTCTGAGCAGGCGGGGAGGGAGCGGAGCGGAGGACCCGAAACAACGCGCAGAACCCGCAACTGTCCGCGACTTAACCGGCCAAGGTAAGCGCCGACGGTCCCGCGGGCCGGCTCCGGGCGCACCGACACGCGGCGGAAGGTGTCAGCTCCCGGTGGGGGCTGGACAGTGGCGCGCGGGGCGGCCCAGCTCGGAGCACAGAACAGAAATGTTAGTGAGGGCGCGCGACGCTGTGGCAGGGGCGTGTCCGCCATCTTGTGAGTGAAGTGGCGCCTGAACAGCCGCAGGTCTCTGAGCCTAATGGCGGCTAACTGCCGATGTGACTGCGCGAAGGTTCCGAACCCGACCTTTACTGAGCGTGCTGCCCAGCCTGACCCCACCGCAGAGCCGGACCGGCCGTCACCGTGTGTCGGTCCCGGGCTCCCGAGCAGCCGCCGCAGCCTTTTGTTGTCCTCCTCCCCCTCTCTCCCTCCTCCCTGTTTGTTTGGGAAACCTGCACCGCGCATGCGTGTAACCATGGCGCTAGTTTCTGCGTGTAAGAAAACACGATCAAACGTGTCGACAGCGCGCTAAAATCTGTCTGAGCCCATCGATCATTGTGATCAATTTAATCACTGATCGGCTGTTTGCCGCCGTCTGGCGTCAGCGCGCCACATTAACCCGCGGGATCGGAGCAAGCACCGAGACCGCCACAACACACACGCACATAGACGCCTGGATGCACGCACGCGCCAACACACCTGAACGAGCACCTGTAACGCTGATCAAACTACTGATGAGTTTGTCTGATCTGTATGGCCGTCTGAGCAGGGCTGGGTGTGCTCACCGATTCTCACTCAGTTATTCTAATTCTGATCATTTATCAGTACATGGGCATATTTTTACATCTGTGTATAAAACAAAGCTGACACTGAGACAGGTGTGAGCATCACAGCAGAGGCCTTTGTGTCAGAGTAACTGAGGATAAAACAAAAAGCCAGCAGCAGCAGATTTTCCTGGAATAACTTTTTATAGCAGATAATGTTAAAAATATTCTACAGTAGATCAAAAACTGAAGAAAACCACAAATCAACACGTGAACATTACCTGATGCTGCTTAAGGGAAGCAGAGCACACTGAGAGAGAGCTGTGCAGGAAGTGTTTTTTTTATCCTGGTGGATTCAAAAAAGCCAAAGTCAGAGAAAACTCGTGACCACGTGTATCAAACGTGAAACGTAGTTTGGATCTTCTGTTGCTGCTGGTTCAGTGAATTTTGGTCTGAGAGTGACGAAGACATGTCGGCTTTCAGCCCCGACAGCGTGCACGTGTCATGGGGTGAACCATCCTTGCTCTGTTTATATATTTTTACCTGCTCGTTAATCGTTGCTGTTTGGCGAGTGTTGAAATGAGCTTCTGGTATTTCTGTCGAAATACATTGTTGTTATTATTATTATTATACATTATTATGTCAAATCGATACCATTATTTGTAAAACCCACCCCTACCTCTGATTGCAGCTGCACACCTGTCTGACTCATTCTCACCTGTGTTTTGTTTTGAAGGCACGTGATGTCATTCTAACTGCCAAGATGTCCAATGACAGCCAGGGATTGGTGAAGGGGGAGGCGGCCATGATGCTGGCTCCCTCTGGCTCCGCCTCATCTCAGGGACCACCCCTTTCTCCGTCCACTGCCTCTAAAGCACCTGAGCTCCCAGGTACGCTCGTTTGCCTCTTACCTGTCCCACTCACCGTACTCCAACCCTGATTACCCTCTCTCTCTTCCTCCCCCCCCAGATGAGTTGGTTCAGGCTGGATGGTCCAAGTGTTGGTCTCGGCGGGAGAATCGGCCATATTACTTCAACAGATTCACCAATCAGAGCCTGTGGGAGGTGCCAGTGCTCGGCCAGCATGATGTTATTGTGAGTATTGCCTGTGCTTATCATTTACAGTTATTGATTGATATGCAGTTATTGATCAGGTACCGATCTGTGTCTGCAGTCTGATCCTTTAGGTCTAAATGCGGCTCCTGCAGAGGGCGGGGACAGTAACCTTGGTAATGGTCAGAGGAAGAGGAGGAGCTCTGAGGAGCAGGGGGGAGGACCTAACAGCTTCAAACGTGCTAAGGTAAAACGGAGTCCTAGGTTGGATGAGCCAGAAAGATGCTCTGCTGTGATTGGCTGACATACTGACCTTCATGCCCGCTGTTACATTTCCTATGCCACGATTAGTAACCTGACAACCAATCACAGCAGAGTGTGAATAGACTGACGTATGATGCTCCGAGTGCAGGTGAGCGAACCCTGACCAGGTCTGTCTGTTACCAGGTGGAGCCGACCACGCCCATCTCTCCCAGCACTCCTGGGGTCAAACCCTGGAGCTCCGCCCCTGAGGACAAACAGGCCCAGTCCGCCACACCCACCACACCGAGCCCCGCCCCCGCGCCGTACAGACCAGCTGTGTGAGTACTGCATGTTGTTTTGTTTTGTTTTGTTGAAGGACCTTTTTGATTGGTCGGTGTTTTCAGGATTTACTGGGACCTGGACGTGCAGACCAACGCCGTGATCCGAGAGCAGGCCCCCGCCAGCCACCACCTGCCCCCCCACCCCGAGATCGAGCTCCAGCGAGCGCAGCTGGTCACCAAGCTGAGGCAGCACTACCACGAGCTGTGCCACCAGAGGGAAGGTATGCCACACGTGCAGGTTGTGTACTGGTAGCTCCTCCCCCACAGGTGAGAGGTGGAGGGAGAACACATCTTCAGATAGGGTGAAGGTCAAAGGTCATCAGAGACTTTGGAGCCGTCCAAGCCCGAGTGTTCATTAATGGGTATGACGGGCATGTGTGAATGTGAGCTCTGACCAGGTGTTGGTTCTCTGCCTCAGGTATCGATCCGCCCCGGGAGTCCTTCAACCGCTGGCTGCTAGAGAGGAAAGTAATTGACAAAGGTCACGACCCCTTACTGCCGAGTGACTGTGACCCTGTTATCTCCCCATCGATGTTCCGAGAGGTCATGAACGACATCCCTATCAGGTGACTTTAAAATCGAGTGGCGTTCGCGTCTCGTGCTCTTGGCGTTCGTTTGCTGTGAGGAGAACATGAGATTTGCTTTTAATTGAGTGATAAATGTCTGACACTAGAAATAGTCTGAATTTATTGATCAGAGATCATGTGCAGATTAATATATTGATCAGTGATTGGTTTGTGTGTGGCAGGTTGTCTCGCATTAAGTACAAAGAGGAGGCTCGGAAGCTGCTCTTTAAATACGCTGAAGCTGCCAAGAAGATGATCGACTCCAGGTAGGACCCAGCTGACCAACTGCTGAGCTCAATCCTGCTGAGATTATCAAGTGGGCCCGCGCTCTGACCTCTGACCTGTCACCCATGCAGGAATGCGAGCCCGGAGAGCAGGAAGGTGGTGAAATGGAACGCCGAGGACACGATGAACTGGCTGCGCCGAGATCACTCTGCCAGCAAGGAGGACTATATGGTAACCTGTGACTTTCGCTTCATCTGTACTCGTTACACGATTGCTTGTAGATCACCTGTACAAGTCGCCTGTGACTGTCACTGGTGTATCTGCAGGACCGTCTGGAGCACCTGAGGCAGCAGTGCGGTCCTCACGTCGCCGCCGTCGCCAAAGATTCTGTCGAGGGAATCTGCTCCAAGATCTACCAGCTGTCTGCGGAGTACAGCCGCCGCCTGCGCCAGACACACCTGAGCCTGCTGCAGGACCCGCCCACTGGTACACTTCAGTCCTGTGTATTATTCACCTGTGTACCTGGCTGTCTGAGCCCATAGTGTTCTGTCTCTGCATGTTTCAGAGGCGTGTGCGTCCCCGCCGCAGTCCCGCCTTGTCTACTGTTACCCGGTGCGTCTGGCGATCCCGTCGCCGCCGCTGCCTCGTGTGGAGCTTCACTTTGAGAATGACATGGCGTGTTTACGCTTTAGAGGAGAGATGGTCAAAGTTAACAGAGGACACTTCAGCAAACTGGTCAGTAACCCCGTGGTAATCTGATTACCTTAAAAATTGTAATCCGAGTACATAACAGCAACCTAGTCAGTACCTCCGGTGTAATCTGTTTACTTTTTACATAGTAATACAAGGACTCAAAAGAGTAATCAAAGTACTCATCAAAAAGCTGGTCAGTAACGCATTGTAATCAGATTACTGTGTCCAATCTGTCCCGTTTGTCTCTCACCTGTCTCGCTGCAGGAGCTGTTGTACAGGTACAGCTGTATAGACGACCCTCGCTTCGACAAGTTCCTGTCCAGAGTCTGGTGCCTCCTGAAGAGATACCAGGTCAGCTGACGGCGTGCTCGCTCGGTTCACCTGCTTCATTAGCTGCTCAAAGCTAACCAGGTGTGTGTGTGCGTGCAGGTGATGTTCGGCAGTGGTGCTAACGAGGGGAGTGGCCTGCAGGGGGCGCTGCCGGTGTTGGTGTTTCAGACGCTGAACCGTCAGTTTGGTGTTTCTTTCGAGTGCTTTGCCTCGCCACTCAACTGCTACTTCAAACAGTTTTGCTCCGCCTTCCCTGATACCGACGGCTTCTTCGGGTCCAGAGGGTGAGGTGACACAACTGGACAATCCGCTGCACAGTCTGTCCACTCTCCCTGTCCCAGCGTGACAATCTGGCATGTGTTTCAGGCCCTTCCTGTCCTTCTGTCCGGTCAGCGGCTCGTTTGAAGCCAACCCGCCGTTCTGCGAGGAGCTGATGGATGCAATGGTGACGCACTTTGAGGTCAGTACTAGTCTCTGATCTGGCCTCTGAAACGGACTGTGATCCAGGGTTTCTGATCCGGTCTCCTGTCTTTCTCAGGACCTGTTGGACCAGTCCTCGGAGCCTCTGTCGTTCATCGTGTTCGTGCCTGAGTGGCGTGACCCCGTGACTCCAGCTCTGACTCGCATGGAAGGAAGTAGATTCCTGCGTCATCAACTCAGCATTCCCGCCTACGAGCATGAGTACCGATCAGGGAGTCAGCACATCTGCAAAAGGTACTCGCACTACAGTGCTGTAGTATTACTGTAATACTAATATTGTGTACACTGAATTACTGATTGATTGTAGTAGCCTAATACTCTGATTACTTTATATATTATCAGGGATGAGATGTACTACCGGGCTGTACACGGTACTGCAGTTCTCTTCCTGCAGAACGACGCCGGCTTTGCGAAGTGGGCGCCTACTCCAGAGCGTCTGGCCGAGCTGACAGCAGCGTACCGCGCCTCTTCCACCCGCATTTCCTCCTTGTCGTCCCCTGGCCCTGCCCACATCTCTCCTGGAGATAGAGACTCCGCCCCCAAAACATCTGATAGGACACAGAGTAACGTATTGTCACCCGGTGGCCACGACGACAACAACAACAACGACAACAACAGCAGCGGTGATAGTGGCAGCAGCAGCAGTCCTCGAGACAAAGTGTCCACCGTGTAGGCGGGGCTTGTGGAGGCCACGCCCTTTCGCCTGTTGGACAGTTGTTTCAAGTTTTGTTTTCTGACTTGTCTCGTTCAGATTGTCTTTCACCAGCACCTGTAGCAAATGTTTATCCATAATGCCACATGCCACCAGGGGGTGGGCGAAGCCTGAATTAGCCCCACCCTCTGCTGGCTTTAACCCCGCTCTGTTGTGATTGGTCAAAGCTCTGGAGCTTTTTTTATTTTTAAAATTTTTTTTTTAAAACTTGCAGCTGATTCTTGTTCAGCTGTGGCTTCTGTTGTTCAGCAACAAACATCACAGCCAATCAGTGAGCAGCGACTTCGAGCTCCAGCAATAACCCCCCCCCACCTGTAATGTCACTTGTGACCACGGAGGACTCTGATCCCCGCACCCATAGGGCTTTCTGATTGGTCAATAAGGCAGCTACTGTTTCTATTGGACAGATCTTTGTTTTTCTGGGGTTTGATTTTGTTTTGTTTTTTTCAGTCCTGCTTCTGGTCCCGCCTACTTATAATGGCCCGGCCAGTCAGTGTGGGGAAATGGACTACTCATGAGGTGGAGGATTAACAGTTAGGTGGGAGGAGGTGGAGTCAGATTCAGACTGTTGCTCGGAGACAGACGCCTTAGAGTGCGGGGTCACTGACGCTGAGGGGGCGGGGTCTCATGTAATCAAACTGACAGACATTTGTGTGAACACGACAGTTTTTTGTCATTAACGTCTTTTTTTTCGGGTTCATCAAACGTTTGTCAGAAAAATTAAAGTTTTTTTTTATTTAAACTTTTGGGAGTTTGCTTTGTGTTTTGTTTATTTTATTTTTAAGTGTTTCAAACATTTTTTTCCCTCTTTTCTGCTCTCTGGCTCCTCCCACTCAGTAACCTGACACTACAACAAATGTTTGTTCTGGGATTGGCTGGCTGTGGCCCAATGAGGCGTCTGTTTCCAGGGCTGGCAGCAGTGTATATAGTGTATAGCCTGTTGATGTTTTAATTTAAAGCGACGGTGTGAAACCAAAGCGACAAAGCTGCGATAGACAGACTCCTCCTCCTCACATCGTCTTCATCATCATCCGGTGTGCGTGAACTATTTCGAAGATGTTCCTGACCCTCAGAGCGTGCGCCGCCATTCTTACGTTCCTCTTCCCGTTCAGCACGAGGTCATGTGTTCAGGTGTTTCGTGCTGCTGCAGCTTCACTTGTTTGGTCACGTTAAGAACGTTCGTCACGGCTTCGACATGTGACAGTAATGTAAAGCACCGCAGGACGCCACTCTGGATGTGTTATTGGCATCAAACCCTGACATGAACTGTCTTAGTCACCGTTGTGTGATGGCGTGCATTTAAATGCTGCCCTCGCCATCACACAAAGGTCACTATGAAACTTTTTGCAGTTTTCTTGGCGAGCCGAAGCGCTCACAGAGATGCCATCATAATCTGTCTCCACGGGAACAAATGCACCAGGAGAAACGTGACGCAGGACGCGATGGAACAGCGGATTTTTACACGTGAACGTAATTGTCGTTGTGACACTCGCTCACATGTAAGGATTAACGCGCGTGTGGTGGATTAACTCCGAACCAGGAGTGTGCACGTGAGCCGAGCACTGGTTCTTTGATGTCACAGTGAATACTGAGCTGTGATTGGCTGCTCTGGCAGCAGCAGTGAAACGTGCACATGATGCTCCGGTGATGCAATCAGAGGCTCATCCACTGGGCCCGCCTCCATAGGTGTGTGTCCTGGTCATAGCTGCGTCCATGTGCCCAGTTACTTGTGCACAAACTCCAGGTGTTTGTCAGAGGGCGGAGCTAGAAGTGCTGATAGCTTAGCATAGCACAAAGTCGCTAATGTTGCAGCTGCAGACGTCTCACTTCATCTGACTCACCTGCTGGGTTCACTCCTCTTTGACTGTCTGTGATGTAGACACCTTACTGGAGGCGGCGGCTCGCCAAAGCCTGGCTGTAAACAGGAAGTGGTCCATCTTGTTTGTTGGCCCCTCTGCAGATTGTAAATAGTGTCTGTACTCCAGTAAAATCTGAAACCAGTAAAACCAGTGCTGTTCCTCTTTCTGCTACAGTCACATGACCTCACACAGTCACACCAGTGTAAATGTTTGTCATCTACAGTAAGACCATCTGCAAGTATCATTTGTCGTTTCTGTGTGATGACAGTTTAAACAAACTTCACGTTAGTCAGTTTTCAGTGTTACACTCTCACCTGTGACGTCACCCTGGAGTCTGCCTGCCGGGGTCCATCCCCATGAACAGAACAGAATAAAATAGCGGGTTTTCTCTGAGAACACGGTTGGTGCACACAGTAATGACATTCTGATGCATTTATTCTTCGTCAGACTGCACAGCAAAACAAACTGCAGTAATCGTCTGAGTCACAGCTGAGATGCTTTCCTATCCTAGCCTCCTATCTTCCTATACCTGCTGACAGCACACCTGTCCACGTTTATGATTTGTCCTAAGCTCCGCCTCCTTTGAGTGAATGCGCTGAATGACCAGAAATCCTGAAATTCATAGCGCAAGGCCCAGGACCCGAGGAACAGGTGAGGATAAGCTGATGACCCACCTTCTCTAGAGAAGCTTCTGACTGAAAACGCTGCTGAGGCTGCTCGGCATCAATCCCGCGGACCTGACATCACGTGTAGCACCTGTTCTGTACCGGTTCACAGCCGTTACACACTTTTACAGCTCGTGCACTTGCATTAAAGCGGTGTTCAGTGATATGACGACATCTAATTTTAGAATTTGTATAATTTTTAACATTTCGTATAATTTTAGTATTTATGTTTTATAGTAGTTTTACATAATATGTTTGGTGCCTGTCAGTATTTATCTCCTTTTTACATTGTGCTCAGTATGAAGTTAGTGAGTCACGTGCTGACAGCGATCAGGTTTGTACCTTTCATTGTGTGCCTTACGGCATTCACACTATTGTGTTCCTGTTTCTCTTTAAACTTTATTATTCTACCTTATTCTAGTTGCTCCGTTTCTTTGCTGCGTAACTACTCCCTCAGTTTTCATCCGGTTTTCACCATTCAAAATTTAAACTGTTCTGCTGATTCTGCTAATGCCAGATATATCTTTTGGTGCTCATAGCTTTTATACCTTTTGAAATATTAAGCTTTTTATGCCATTTTTTGGCCCATTTTGATCAATGGGACCTCTCAGCTCTTCAGCAAAAATGTCAGCTCCTTCACTTTCAGCAGAGTTCAGCTTTTTCCACCTCTTTTCAATACAAGCCTCTTCTGCTCCGGTTTGGCTCAGTGAGATGAGTAGCCGCCTTAAGACCAGGGGGCGCAGGTTCGAATCCTACCTGTGTCTGATGCCCCACATCTCCTCTTGCACTTACTCTGCCCTTTTAAATAAAGCAGGTTTAAGCAAAGAAATAAGCTTCTACACCGCTTTTCAGCAGATAGTTCTGCTTCTGCTTTTTTCAGAGTCCACTACACGGCATTCACACTGCATTTTCGCAGGAAATGCAACTTTTTCTATTTTTTTTTAAACAGGCACACCTGTTCAGGGCTGAATGTCGCCACTGATTTCTATAACTGATTCGATTCAGTCAGTCACAAGTATTCTAATTCTGATCATTTATCAGTACATATTTTTATATCTGTGTATAAAACAAAGCTGACACTGTGCTTCAACAGAGGTGTGAGTGTCACAGCAGAGGCCTTTGTGTCAAAGTAATTGAGGATAAAACAAAAAGCAGGAAGCAGAAACCTGGCCTGACTTCTTATAGATAACCTTACAAATACAAATAACCTTTTTTTTTTTTATAATTGAAGTCTTTATTTGTTTTTAACATTTCACAACACAAAAACAAACAAAACAAACAACAACAGAAAATATATATATATATATAAAAAATATAATAATAAAAAAAAACAAAAAAAAAAAACAAATCAGTTAACTCAAATCTTTAAGTCATTCCCTTACTGAGTGCCTACACAAACAAACAGTGCAGCAAGCGTACAACATGACTAAAGATAATTGCCCTGACCAAATAAGTTCCAACCATCTCAGCCAAAAACACGTCCCCACGATTTGTCAAAACCCTCCCTATCATCATTAATCCTAGCCAAGAGTTTTTCATACGACACCATTTTCAGCATAGTTTCTATTCTGGAGGAGATGGTTCCTTCCATACACTGAGAATAACTCGAGCCACTGCGATCACCCCCACCTTTATAACCACAAAGTCATATTTTGAAACCCCAGGTAATACTGACCGATCCCCTAATAAGCACAGTCTTGGTGACAGGGGTATCATCAAACCAATCCACATTCCTATTTTGTCCAATACTTTTTGCCAAAAGGGATAAACTTTCCCACATTCCCAAATAGCATGCATAAATGTCCCTGGATCTGAACTACATTTCCAGCATACATTACTGGGACTAATTCCCATTCTATAAAGTTTGGATGGAGTGAAGTACCACCTGTGTATTAATTTATACTGAGTAAATTTACCCCTGGCCTCTCTTATATATTTATCAGAGAATGACAAAATTCTGCGCCAGTCTTCTTTAGAAATTGCACAACCCAGATCCCTCTGCCATATAACCCTCAAGTTTTCACATATCTCTTTTTTTGGATTGTTAAACAGTTTGTAGAAAACCGCTGCCCTATGTGCTGTACTGGACAATTCTAAAAACTCCACCACCATATTCGAGCTTTGAGCAAATTTTCCTTTGGTAACACAATCCCTTATTTGTAAATATTTCCAAAAATTATTTTCTCTTATCAAACCGTATTTTCGGGTTATTTCAGCAAATGACATAAACACTCCCCCTGAGTAAAGATCACTTATCCTGCGTATGCCTTTGACAAGCCATTCCTTCCAGAACACAGTTTTCCGCCCAATCCTTACAGCAATATTGTTCCATAGCGAGGCATAAGGTTGTCTTAGATGAGATGCTCCACACAACTTGTGCACCTCCACCCAGACAGCTTTGGAATACCTGAGCACTGGGTTATCATGAGAGTCTTGTCCATTAGTTGCCGCGCCCTGCGAGAGAACATCCAAAGGTGTGAAGGGGCTCGCTAGTTCCTGTTCGATCTTCATCCAGCTCAGCTCAGAGCCCGATCCTGTCCAGTATTTGGCCAGTCTTGACAATTCAAAAGCTAAATTATACAACTTCACATTTGGGAGGGCCATTCCCCCAATGTCTTTAGAGGCCCACATTTTCTTTATATTCACTCTCGGCTTCTTGTTATTCCACAAAAAATCTTTGATTAACTTCTCAATTTGACCAAATATGTGCAAAGGAATTCGTACAGGTAACATCATGGAAACATAATTGAACTGTGGGACCACCATCATTTTAATCACATTAACTTTACCCCATAGTGTAAGATTCAATTTACCCCATTTATCCAGATTTGTTTTTATCTTTAGGAGGAGAGGTTCCACATTTGAAAGCATAATATCCTCCAAGTCGGGTTTTAATAATATTCCTAAATACTTCATACCTGAAGGTGAGTACTTAAAATTGAATGGAGTAACGCATCCAGAATGACATGATGCTGACAATGGCATGCCCTCTGACTTGTCCCAGTTTATCTTATAACCTGACAACCCTGAAAATGACTCAACACACGTGAGTAGCGCTGGTAGAGACTGCATGGGATCCGTCAATACTGCTAAGATGTCATCAGCATATAGAAACAACTTGTGTTCCATACCCCCTGCATGAACACCTCTGACACCCCTGTTTGCTCGAATAGCCAAGGCCAGCGGTTCCAGAAATATTGTAAAAAGCAACGGGGACAAAGGGCACCCCTGTCGGGTCCCGCGAGTAAGATGAAAAAACCCTGACACCAATCCATTTGTCAAAACCGCTGCCCTTGGACTTGCATATACAGTTTTGACCCAATTACAAAACCCAGGCCCAAACCCGAACCTTGCGAGGGTCGTCATAAGGAAGCCCCATTCCACCCGATCAAAGGCCTTCTCAGCATCTAGCGAGAAGGCCGCAACCGGGGTTAGGTTAGATTCGCTTCTGTGCATGAGATGAAGAAGTCTTCTAATGTTATCACCTGAGGACCTATTTTTAATAAAGCCAACCTGGTCACCATTAATGATATCTGGTAATATTTGATCCAGGCGGGAGGCCAAAACCTTTGTCAAAATTTTGCAATCAACGCCCAAAAGGCTTACAGGCCGGTAATTTGCTGGGTCCGACAGATCCCTATCCTTTTTAGGAATAAGGGAGATCAGTGCTTCATTAAACGTACTCGGCAAGGAACCTATCTCCAATGCCTCAAGGTAAACTTTATGCAGGACTGGGGCTAAAATATCGATATATTTCTTATAATACTCAATCGGGAAGCCATCCAAGCCTGGCGATTTCCCATTCTTCATTAATAAGATCGCAGCCCTGACCTCTTCTTCCGTTATAGGCTCATCCAGTCTCGTTTTCTGTTCCCCAGAGAGAGTAGGTAATTGTAGACCTGAAAAAAATGTCTCCACCTCCTCTTCATCAAGCGCACCAGCAGACGTATACAAATCCTGATAAAATAATTGGAAAACTGAGTTTATTTCCTTCGATGAGGTTATCACTTGGCCGTCCTTCTTAATCATAGATATATTATTCAAATTATCTTGCTGCTTCAGTTGTCTTGCCAATAGTCTTCCACTCTTTTCGCCACCTTCATAAAATTTTGTTTTGAGCCTAAATAAGGCATATTCCGCCTTTTTGTTATAAATGTCATTCAACTGGTATTTTAATTTACATATAGTCTGATATTTATAATTTGAATATTGACTCGCTAAGTCCTTCTCCAACTCCCGTATTTCTTTATCCAAGGTTTCTACCCGTTCTAGATCACTTTTCTTAACTTTTGATGCGTATGCAATCATCTTTCCTCTTATATATGCTTTAGACGCTTCCCAAACTGTGGCTACTTTGTCTGTGGAACCCATATTGATTTCGAAAATTTTTTTGAGATCCTTTGTTAACTCCTCACTAAAACTCTTGTTCTGCAACAACATCGTGTTAAGCCTCCAGCGGCCCCTCTTCGTTCTATCCGTGTTCAAGTCAATTTGCAACTCTACTGTGGCATGATCACTAATAGCAATGGCACCAATCTCACAGTCTACGACTGACTCGACCAGAGACTTTGATATTAAGGCGAAATCTATCCTCGAATATGTTTTATGACAGTTGGAGTAAAACGTGTATTCCCTTGAACTGCGATTAACTAACCTCCAAATGTCCGTTAAGCAAAGATCCTCTGTCAGTAAATGAACAGCCTCTCTGTCCCTGGGTGTAGACGTACCCCTGGGATTACTCTTATCAATTATCCCATCCATCACCTGGTTGAAATCCCCAGCCAATATCACCTGCGCCTAGTTCTCTCCCATCTCAAGACCCTCACGGCCCCCCTCCTGGACCCCCTGCAGTTTGCATATAGAGCCAACAGGTCTGTAGACGACGCCATCAACATGGCCCTACACTTCATCCTGCAGCATCTGGACTCCCCAGGAACCTACGCTAGGATCCTGTTTGTGGACTTCAGCTCTGCCTTCAACACCATCCTTCCAGACCATCTCCGAGGCAAGCTTTCCCAGATGAATGTGCCTGATCCCATCTGCCGGTGGATCACTGACTTCCTGACGGACAGGAAGCAGCACGTGAGGCTGGGAAAGAATGTCTCGGACTCCCGGACCATCAGCACCGGCTCCCCTCAGGGCTGTGTTCTTTCTCCTCTGCTCTTCTCCCTGTACACCAACTGCTGCACCTCCACCCACCAGTCTGTCAAGCTAATCAAGTTTGCAGATGACACCACCGTTATTGGACTCATCTCGGACGGGGACGAGTCTGCCTACAGGAGGGAGGTTGAACGTCTGGTGTCCTGGTGCAGCCACAACAACCTGGTGCTGAATGCCCAGAAGACAGTGGAGATTATTGTGGACTTCAGGAAGCACACAGCCCCACTCCCCCCCATCATCCTGACTGACACCCCCATCACCTCTGTGGACTCATTCCGCTTCCTGGGTACCACCATCACCCAGGACCTGAAGTGGGAGCCCACCATCACCTCCGTCATCAAGAAAGCCCAGCAGAGGATGTACTTCCTGAGGCAGCTGAAGAAATTCAACCTGCCAACACGGACGATGATGCAGTTCTACACTGCAATCATCGAGTCCATCCTCACCTCCTCCATCACCGTGTGGTACGCTGGAGCCACTATCAGGGACAAACAGAGACTGCAGCGTGTTGTGCGCTCTGCTGAGAAGGTGATTGGCTGCAGACTCCCATCTTTGCAGGACCTGTACACCTCCAGGACATTGCGGCGTGCAGCTCGGATCTCAGCTGACCCTTCTCACCCTGGACACAGTCTGTTTGACCTGCTCCCCTCAGGCAGGAGGCTCCGGTCCATTCGCACCAGAACCTCTCGCCATAAGAACAGTTTCTTCCCCTCTGCTGTTGGACACATGAACAGTAACCGTATGACTGTCCCCGCCACTAACACATGACCCTACGCTGTGTCACTGCATCATTCCATGTTTGGCACTGATCACCACCTGCACTCATGTATATATCTTTCTACGTAGCACTCTTAATTCTTATTCTCATGTATATATCTCATGTATATCTCATGCACATATCTTTCTTTCTACATAGCACTTTAATTCTTATTGTCTGCACTGAAGCACCGCAGCAATTTCCTAATGTTGTAAACCTCAACATCTGGCAATAAACCCAT
Source organism: Rhamphochromis sp. 'chilingali' (assembly GCF_963969265.1). Taxonomy (NCBI): domain Eukaryota; kingdom Metazoa; phylum Chordata; class Actinopteri; order Cichliformes; family Cichlidae; genus Rhamphochromis; species Rhamphochromis sp. 'chilingali'. Next base: position 40,536,083 of record NC_137936.1, read on the forward strand.
TCTGATTCTGATGATCCCCTATTATCTTATTAATTTTGTGAAAAAAAACTGGCTCTTCCTTATTAGGTGCATAAAAATTGCACAAAACTGTTCGAACCCCATTAATTAAGGCCTCCAAGCATATAATGCGTCCTTCGTCATCATTATACTTCTTCAGCAACACGAAGCTTAATTTCTTATTAACAAGGATCAATACACCATTTCGTTTACTCGAATATGAACTATGAAAAACGGAGCCCACCCAGTCTCGTTTAAATTTTTTCGCCTCTTCTTCCCCCGCAATGTGGGATTCCTGAATAAACGCTATATCTGCATTTTTAGATTTTAAGTATGTTAGAACCTTCCTCCTCTTGATTGGGTCCCCACATCCGTTTATGTTCCACGATATTATTTTAGTATACCTGTTCATCGCTTTCTAACAGAAATGGGGTAAGGCACACCTTGTGCGCTTTACAACACAACACAAATATATGCATAGGCATTCAATATTACAAAACCCATCTGGTCTTATCAAACTAGCCGTCATTAAAAAACTAACAAAAAAACAAACAAACCTGAACAAAACCAACACCCTTCTTTGCATAGCAACTCTGAACAACGTTGCTAAGCGCCCCCTCCCTCCCCTCCTACCCAAGCCTAACTAACTTTAGCTTGAGACCCCAAACTGCTCGTGGTCCGTGAGACACGCTAATCATCCGACAGCAGCACCACCGCCGCAGCCCCATTGTGCCCATTGTTTGTTTGTTACCTTATTTTAAAATCCACATACACTACTCCGATCTGTTACATCATGTCCCGCATTCCTCTAAGTCGACTCCTGCAGAAATTTCTCGGCCTCTTTTCCGTCTTTGAATGCTTTCTTTTGTCAGTTCCACGTGAAAACGAGCGTTGCAGGATACATCAGCCTATGCTTCACTTGTAGCTCCCGAAGACGCCTCTTCACCGGATTGAATGCCTTCCTCTTCTCCGCCAGCTCCTTTGTAACATCTTCAAAAAAGGAAAGCTTGGAGCCTTGCCAATCGACTCCACGCCTCTCTCTGGCCACCCGAAGCACTTTCTCCCTAGCAGATGAACGTAGAAAGCGGACATGTATCACCCTGGGAGGCTCGTTAGGTTCCGGCATTGGTACCGGGGAACGGTGGGCACGTTCAATTTCAAATTCACTTCCAGAAAGCTCAAATGCTTTGGCCAGTATCTCCATCACATATTTGTCCACGTTCCCGGGTGTCTCCACACCTTCTTTGAGTCCAATGATCCGTACATTATTCCTCCTGCTACGGTTTTCAAGGTCCTCCACTCGCGACCACAACGCGTCCATCCTCTTCTGGAATTTGTCCACTTTTGCCTCGGTAAGCACGCTGGCATCTTCCATGTCTGATATACGTTGTTCCGCCTCCCCTAACCTCACTTTTATATCTTCCACCGAATCTTTCAATTCTTTAGTGGCCTCTTTAATAGTGGTGACATCTTTTGCTACGACCTGAAGAGTAGCGTTCATCTTCTTAATTTCTTCAAAAATGTCTTTTTTGCTCTCGCTCCCTATACCGTCCTCAACTACTGGAGAGGCGGCCTCAGATGCAGATGCACTTTCGGGTGGTTCCGGAGCGAGGCTAATGCTAGCTTGCTTCTTCCTCGTGGTAGCTCCCTTAAAAAAGTTTGCTTTGTTGTTACCTGCCATTTTCCAAAGACGGTAATCCTTGAAAAGCTTCAAAGTCCACAAAGGGCGTCCAATTTACGACTACAGCTGGAGTGTATGTTTCCAGATTCAGAACATTAATCAACAGGCTTTAGGAGCGCCTCTAGTGTGCGGCCATCTTCTTCGGCGGTCCCACGTGACTCCCAAATACAAATAACCTTAAAAATATTCTGCCATAGATCAAAAACTGAAGAAAACCATGAATCAACATGTGAACATTACCTGATGCTGCTGAAGGGAAGCAGAGCACACTGAGAGACAGAGCTGTGCAGGAAGTTTGATTTTGTCTTGGAGGAAAGTCAGAGAAAACGTGTGACGATGTTTATCCGATATGACATTAGTCAAACTCAAATCGATTTGAATGGGGAAATCGATTTTTTAAACCCACCTCTACACCTGTCTGCACAGGTGACCTCCTTACGATCACAAATCCTCCGGAAGTCAGTGCTTTTATTGTGAAGCGGTGACAGGAAGTGCGGTTGTATTCGGTTTTGCCGGAAGTGGAAGAAGCAGCAGCGAAGTTTCCGCGAAACAGACAATAAACAGGCAAAGTGGTAGCCACGTATCGATTATTGTTTGCTGAGTATCAGTTGATCGTCGGTCAGCTCGGGGCAGTAACCGTAAACACCTTTACGGCCGCTGATTGCCGTTAGCGCGGTCTTTGGCCCGGTTGGACCCGGATCGGAACAGATGGGGGCGCACCGCAGTGACGGAGGCCGGGACTGGCTGCAGCAGGACGGGCCGGAGCAGCCGGACCACCCGGAGCAGAGCCCGGTGAGGCCGCGAGCCACCGCACAAACATCTGTTACACGACACCGTGAATATTTTTTTCATGAAAGCTGGTGACGTCACAGTCACGGAATAAACCTAAACACGGTGGTCCGGGTAACTCCAGGAAATAGACGGAGCCCCGGCCCCCGCTTTTTGGTGTGTTTTTGTCAGAGTTGGCTCTCAGGTGGTTTGAGTCACGTGTCTGTTGTCAGGATAAGCCAAACACCTGCTCAGTTGAAAGTAATCCATTACTCTATAGGCAGCAATCTTTTACTATGTGTTAATGTTTGTCGGGAAACACAGGTGCGCTTCACCTGAACACCTGTACACTCTGTTTTCTAAATAACGTTGGGTTGAAAATGTCCTGGTGTGCTCTTACCTGTTCACACGTCATACAGTTACACTCATCTGTGTGTGTGTGTGTAGAAGCCGTGGAACTTGATGATCAAACACAGACAGATCCAAAGACGAGGACGGCGCTCTCACATGATGGTCAGGTAAGTGGACCGTTGGATCTGATTGGCTCGTACTTTCTGTGATGGTTGTGGCTCTGTACTATGACGAGAGTGCAGCATCCAGGATATGTTTCTGTTGGCTGGATCCACGTACCCTGAGTTTGGCGATCAGGATTGGAGGTCACACGAAGCTGGTTATCACCGCCCTAAGTTCACAGAGGGTTTCTCCTGCACGTTCACATGAAAGAGGCGGGTTTTTTGTGATTGTGACCAATCGCAAACTGGCATTTCATGTCTCACATCACTGTTCCTCCACAGAAAACGATCCCCATGAGCGCCATATCAGTAAAATGCAAATGAGACAGTTGTTCAGTCTTTTGTCGCACACAGTAAAAATCTTGCTTCTAGTTAATAGTTTTGTCACTGAGCGCGCTCACACTGCTGTCTGTTTGTAAGGTGGTGGCTGCACATTAAAGCTTCCTGTCCCACAGCCCGATGGAGGAAACAATGCAACGCAGGGTTTGTGCTTCATTCGGTTGGTTTATTAAAGTACGGCCTCTCGTGAATAACAGAACGAGTGGAAACGTCCCGCGCTCCTGACAGCGGTAGTTTTTGCTGCTGTGTATGGCGTAATACAAATCTGACCTGGGGTCAGCTGGTGCAGTACAGGTGTGCTGTTTCAGGATCACATATTAATGCTCGAAGACCAAAACTGTTAACTGCCAACAGAAAACAATCAAGAACTGAAGCTGAGGTGATTTATCATTGGTTACTGATGGTCGTCAGGGAAACACAAAGACATTGTTGTTAAAATCCTTAGACCCCTCCCACTGTCACCGCAGCCGTCCGAGGCATCTTCCAAAGGATGCTGACACTATTTTCTGGAGCGCTCGTTGATCAGTAGGAAGTGATGTCGTACTTGTTGATCTCTGATCCGGATCTTAACCTGCTCTGGAGCAGGTGAGGTTCACAGTGTTAGTTACCATGGTGATGAAAACCAGGGGTAACCACCTGGATAAGCCAGGCTTCGTAGCGCAGACCTCTGAGCTCACAGGACGGGAAACGTAAACGCGGCCATTCAGTTTGTTTTTAAAAAACTTTATCAACAACACTCAGACGACAGGAGTCCAGGTGTGTCAGGGTTTCACCTTGAGCAGGACGTAGAGACAGACCTGCTCATCTGTCCTCACCTGTCTGTGCAGCTACACGGACCCTCAGGTGTCCATGGACCTGCTGCGTGCCGTGCTCCAGCCCAGCTTCAACCAAGACATCATGGCCGTGTTCAGTAAATATCAGAAGGTTAGCAGTCGCACTAAAAGGGGAGGGGGTGGAGTTATTTGGTTTGACCTGTGCAGGGGTTCGAGCAAGTGTGTTTGTGTTGCAGTTCTTCGAGAAGGCAGCAGAGAATGTGAAGGAGAACGTTGGAGACGACATTCAGACCGATCACCTGATCAAGGAGGCGTGCAGGAACGTCCTCGAACACGTGAGGCATTCTGATGCTCATGAGACCACCTGAACTCACCTGACAGGTGTACCTGTGAAGCCAGATTAGCTGTGTTGAGTGTAAAGCCTGATCTGTTTCCCTATGATTTCATCTCCAGGCCAAGCAGCTGTTTCCGGAGGCTGAGGTGAAGAGGGCGGTACCAGAGGCAATGATGAAGGTAGGTGTAGGAGCAGGCAGCTTACCTGGGAAGGTAGTCCCGTGCCTCACCTGTTTGTTTCCCGCAGAGGCAACGAGTTGCTGATGACGACTGCAGCCAGAGAGGAAGCCCGCTGCACAAGAAGGTAACCACCCCCCCAACACACACACACTCACACACGAGTGCGATCACTGACTCTGATCACTTCCTGTCCTTAGAGAAAGATGCGTCCAGGTCCCGTGGCCTCATCTGATCGACCTCTGACCTTCTCTGTGTGAGTATCTAATAGGTGACATCATCGTCAGTGCACAGGTAGATGAACACACCTGACCGATGTCCATCTGTGTCCTCAGGGTGAAGCCCAAATCTGAGCCCATCAAGAAGGAGGGGCCCAAGGTGAGTGGTTACTTGAACTGACAGGTGAACTCAACTGAAATAAATGTCTTCATCATCATCATCAGACCCAATAACACGGTGGCAGTGACCCAGTGTGACCCGATGGGGGCGCTGTGCTCTACAGCGTTGCCTTCATGTCGGGGGTGTAAAGTCGCCGCTGTGATGATGTCACAGTGACGCTGTCTGTGTTTCAGTGGGATCCGTCCAGACTCAGCGACAGCAGCACGTTCGTGCTCGGGTCAAGAGCCAACAAGTGAGTCCGCAGCAGCAACGCCAACAGGAAACGGCGTTCACACAACACTTAAACGTTTAAATCACACGTAAACCTCCACATAACAGCGATACGACGTTAAAATAACAAACATCTTATGTTGTGATGTCACTGCAGGGCGCTCGGAATGGGTGGGACCAGAGGACGAATCTACATCAAACACGCCGACCTGTTCAAGGTAAAATGCTGCATGACGTAACAGGAATCTGACATCTGCATCCATCTTTGGTATACAGTCTGTGGTCTGAAGGCCATGCTGAGTCTGCCTCACCTGTGTGTGTGTGTGTGTGTGTGTGTGTGTGTGTGTCAGTACGCAGCTGATGCCAAGGATAAACAGTGGCTGGCAGAGAGACACCACATGAGGGCGACAGGAGGAAAGATGGTGAGAAACTATGAAACGCGTCGACTGTGGCTCGCAAATCTCTAAAGTTAGAAATATCCTGTCTCAGAGTGACGCTGAAAAACTAGTTCATGCATTTATTACTTCCAGGCTGGACGACTGTAATTCATTATTATCAGGAAGTCCTAAAAACTCCCTGAAAAGCCTTCAGCTGATCCAAAATGCTGCAGCAAGAGTCCTGACAGGGACTAGAAAGAGAGAGCAGATTTCTCCTGTTTTGGCTTCCTGTTAAATCCAGAATTCAAAATCCTGCTCCTCACATACAAGGTCTGAAATAATCAGGCCCCATCTTATCTTAATGACCTTGTAGTACCATATCACCCTATTAGAGCACTTCGCTCTCGCTCTGCAGGCCTACTTGTTGTTCCTAGAGTATTTAAAAGTAGAATGGGAGGCAGAGCCTTCAGTTTTCAGGCCCCTCTTCTGTGGAACCAGCTTCCAGTTTGGATTCAGGAGACAGACACTATCTCTACTTTCAAGATTAGGCTTCAAACTTTCCTTTTTGCTAAAGCATATAGTTAGGGTTATATGCTAACCCACTTCCTGTGTCTTGCTCAGGCCTACCTGCTGATAGAGGAGGACATCCAGGATCTGTCCCGCAGCGATGAGTACCGGTAAGTGCGTCACCTCCTGCTCTCAAGAACTTTGCTCAATGGTGAAGTAAAGATGTGAAGGAGACCTGATGACGACTTTCAGCCCTTTCCGGCTTGTTCTGTCACGGCCCCGTTTTGGGGTTTTCTATTAGGTGGTAGTAGTTGGTACCAGGGGCTTTTTTTTTCTTATTTTAAGTACGTGCGATGAGAAAATGTGACATCAACAGACTGCATGTCACTGATTGGCTAGTTGGTGCCATCACTTGAAGAGTCAGGGGGGCATGTCCTTCACACAAATCAAAAACACCGTATTTAAAACCCGGCAACGAGGGAAACGTTGCACAAACCAACACGAGACTCCTGATTTCTGCAGGTCAGGGACAGGTGTGTCAGGGTCTGGTTGCCTTGGTAAGTCTTTAATTGGTAGATGCTTTAGTTGCTCACTTGAAAGTTCAGTTAGGGCTGGATCAGGTGACCCTGAATCCTCCCTTAGTTATGCTGCGATAGTGTTTCTTCTTCACTCACTATGTGTTAACAGACCTCTCTGCACTGAATCATACTTGTTATTAATCTTCCACATAGAGCAGGGCGATATGGCCAAAAATATTTATCACGATATACGTTTGAAAATTTGCGATAACGATATAACTGACGATATAACTGACGCGAGACAAAATACTTTACAACTCCTCAACTTTATTAGTGCAAAACAACATCAATGTATTTCCACTTCAACAAGCAGCTGTTTTTTATCTGCATTAAAGTTATATAAACAGTTAACAGTGCAAATGCAAATTCCTCGCTGACAGTTTAACCAAAAGGCATTTCAGTGGAAACTGGCCGACACATGGCCTGTAAATGGTAAATGGCCTGTATTTATATAGCGCTTTACACATCCAGTCATCCACCCATTCATGATGGCAGCTACATTGTAGCCACAGCCGCCCTGGGGCGCACTGACAGAGGCGAGGCTGCCGGACACTGGCGCCACCGGGCCCTCTGACCACCACCAGTAGGCAACGGGTGAAGTGTCAGACTGTCAGAGCCGGGGCTCGAACCGGCAACCTTCCGATTACAAGGCGAACTCCCAACTCTTGAGCCACAATCGCCCATCGCACATCCTCAGCATAACCATGTATAACATCCACAACACTTTAAAAGAGGTTAAACACACACAGTACGGTAACATTATGCTGAAGCACAGTACGTATCACTCCGCGAGGCCCCGCCTACGATAGCCGTAACGCTCCGACAATCCATCAAGCGGTGCGGCTTCGTAGCTCAGCAAAGTCGTACTGAAACATCTGACAGATTTTCGAGCGCCGTGCACATAAAATCGTTTCCAGGTCAGTAAACACAACCAGAGTTCATACATAAGGCACACGGGATTATAAGGGGCTCTGTCGACTTTCAGAAAAATGGATTGATTTTAAGTGCGCCGTATTTTCCAAACAACACGGTAATAACGGCGGCCCGCTAGCATGCGCTACCAAAAATAGTGCTTTGTTGTGTGTCTGAGAGTCGAAAGCTAAACCAGTTCCACACCAGTGAAGCTGCAGCGTTTTTACAAACCAGTTCTGGTTCATCGTTTCATTCAACGATCCACTTTCGCCCTTCTTATTCTCCGTCGCCGCCATGATTTTTCCACCATGTGCGTATGAAAACAAAGGCACTGCGCATGCGCGTTTTACCCATATTCTATCGCCATGTTTCATTTTCTTATCGTTGCCCAACATTATACTGTGAACGGTATGATATGGCCCCGCCCTACTGCCACAGCGTGTCTTTATCCTGTCTTCCTTCTCTCACCCCAACCAATCACAGCAGATGGCCCCGCCCCTCCCTTAGCCTGGTTCTGCCGGAGGTTTCTTCCTGTTAAAAGGGAGTTTTTCCTTCCCTCTGTCACCAAAACACTCGCTCATTGGGGGGTCAACTGATTATTGGGGCTATCTCTGTGTTATTGTAGGGTCTACCTTATGATATAAAACAGCTTAATGGCGACTGTTGTTGTTATTTGGCACTCACACCACTCTGACTGATATCAGCTGATACATATTGATCAGAGGCGCCACGCTGATTTCAAACAGACACGATCATTCAGTAACAAATCTGACCTGTGTGTGTGTGTGTGTCTGCGTGTGTCTGCATGGTGCATTCAGGGACTGTCCGGACGTCAGGATGGACGAGCTGAAGCCGTTCTCGGTTCCTCAGTGGATGGTGGAGAAGATGCAGAGAGCCATGGAAGCTCAGAGAGATGCTGACCCCTGACCCTCATGCCCCTGGCACCCCCGTACATCTGTAGTAACCACAGATTAAATAAGAGATGGCCGTATCAGAGTGCAGGACGGCGATCATGTGACCAGTTGTTTTTATTTGTACTGTTTTTAAAAATTAAAAAATGTTTGTGAGTCTTTGAGGTGATCCGTCTGTTTAAGCGGTTTAAAAACAGTTTCAAGTAACAGGAAGTTCATCAGGTCTGAGCTCAGCCTGTGTGGCCTCATGCTGTACGGCATTCACACGACACACAGAAACATTTTCACCTTCTACAACAGGAATTTCACAGGTTCAGTCAAGAAAAAAAAGCTGGACAGTCAACGAGCTCCTTGCAGTTTAAAGAGTCGTGCTGACAGATGTTTCTCTGTCACAGCAGCTTTTCTTCATCACGTAGAATAACAGTTAAATATTTGGCAGTTTCACTGGTTAAGATCAAATGGTATGAAGATATGGAAAGAGTTGCTTTCCATATATTAATAATAATATAATAGTAATAATAACTTACTTAGTAATAATAACTTACCCCAGGACGCTTTATAGAGTCAGAAAGAACAACAACAGGAAAAAGGTGCAGGTTGAAGAGGTAGTTTTGAAGGACTCCAGTGATGGGCGGTGTGATGCTCGTATGGGAGAGACTTCCAGAGGGTGGGGTTCTGTCCTCAGAGGTGTAGCGGCTGGTGTGAGGGACAGAACGCACACCTGGCTGAGGCCGCAACATCTGAGACAGGTCCTGAGGGCGGGGCACTGAAAGAAGGGAGGCGTGACTTAACCAGGACCCAACGGAGATTTGTGAGGGTGGGGGTGATGTTTTTTTTCTAGGAACAAGTCCAGAAACTTGTGGCAGAGGTCAGGGGCAGGTAAAGTGAGAGAGGTGATGTTTAGGAGAGGTGAGAAGTAACTAAGTACAAATACTTTGTTACTGTTCCCGCCACCTGGATTACTGCAGTGAGTCCTGTTTGGGATTTACACCGAAGCCCTGGAGAGGCTCCAGTACGTCCAGAACTGCAACATGCACAAAGTACAAATACTTTGTTACTGCAGAGAAAAGACAAAGAGCTACGTTCACTCAGACATGGAGGAAGATAAGAAAGAAGGACAGGAGAGGAAGAAGAGAGCTTAGATTTAAAAGTAGGATGCTCATTTAAAGCTCACATGGAAGTCCTCATGTTTCTAAATCTGTACGTGACACATGATGTTTGTTCATAAAGCTGCTGCTAAACACACTGAGGCAGACTCACTGTGTTATCTGAAGGCTGCAGGTTAATCAATCAATCAATCTTTATTTATAAAGCACTTTTCATACAAGAAATGTAGCACAAAGTGCTTTACATAGTTAAAAGCAGCCCACCCCACCCTCCAACTCACTCCCCGCACTCTCATTAACATAAATGATGTGAATACACACATATCCCCCCCCCCCCCCCCCCCCCCACACACACACACACACACACACGCACACACTTAAAGAGTAAAAATTGGGCTGGGTTCGCATGAGCCAAGTGAGGAAACACTATAACAGGGAGCCGTCTGCACCGGGAGCCGGTCACAGACCGCAGCCTCCAGGCTGGGCACACAGCAGGAGGGAGGCCAAGGAGCCCCCCAGCCAGGCTGAGAGGACCCAGCAGCCACGGTCGATCACAGCCCCGGTGCAGAGAGCGCCCTGTCATCAGCTGTGCAGGATGAACGGGTGGGTTTGCTGCCCTGTGATGGGTTTAAAGAACAGTGTGTGACTGCTGCACAGCGGCTGTGGGTTCATGCTCACAGTTAGTGTAGCAGAGACTCATTCACTGAATTTCACCTTCATACCAACTTTATAGTAAAGACAGCATAAACAGCGTGCTGTCAGTGTGGAGGATGGACTCAGCCAGGACGGCTCAGGAAACATCTGGATGAATCCAGGTGTGCACATCCACAGAGAGCAGCAGGTCAGCTGATGACAGCCTGCACAGTAGACATGACTGTGAGTCGTTCCCCACACTGAGACATTGCAGCTGATGGTGATGTGACTGCACACTGTTCTGTTTAGAGGCAAAGTCACGCTCTACAATGGAGGCAACAGGAAATAGAGACGTTTTTATTTTCCTTCTGATTCAAGCTTAGTATAATTACAACTTAAAAAAGAGACTAACATTTGTATTCCATCTACTGATGCACAGACTCAGCTGTGCACAGAAATAGAAACGAGCTAATTTCACTTTCTTACTTTGAGCACATTTTAGAGCTGGTACTTTAACTTTTACTGGGGTGTTTTTCACAGTAGTATCTGCATTTCTACTGTAGTACAGAGTGTGTGTAGTTTTGCCAGCTGTGATGATCAGTGAGGAGCAGAAGGAAGTTTGCAGACGATACTCTGATGTGGAGCGAGAGCAGGAAGCAGATGGAGGTATCCTCTGGAAGAAGAAAAGTCGGTAGGAAGAGAATACATAAGAATGAGCTGTCTGATTTATGGTACCCCCTCAGAGTGGGGTTTGTTTTTGTTTTTAACCTTTATTTATACATGCAGCCCCATTGAGAGTCATTGTCTGATTTAAAAGAGACCTGTTAACTTTCCCTGACCTCAGCTGCTTCCTGGAACAGGATCGTGGTCCTAGAAATGTTTTGGTGGAATGAAGGAAACCTTCATCACATGAAGCTGAAAGTATAAAGGGCCCCTCCCAGACGACTGTGGTGTTGGAGAGGGTGTAGTTGTGTACCCCATCAGTACTCTGATGGTTTCCCACAAACATAGAGAAGTCTGTGCATTATCAAACTAAAGATGAAACAGGCTGGAAGGACAAAAAACTCAGAGGTTTAAAGAATTCATTTCTAATATCTTCAGTTTAAACCAGAGGAAACATCTACGACCTCCTCCAGTGGTCTCAGGAAGCTCCCAGGAAACCCAGCTGAGTTTCTACTGATCACCTGAGGCCATCATTACCTGGTGTTTTTGGTTTTTTTACCCACACGTTGTTAGTCACTCCTCCCACCTGCTGCACAAAGTCACTGAGTGTAAACCGTCTGATTCCTGTAAATGGAGAGCCAACAAAACCAGACAAACAGCTGCAGGTAAAGCAGGAGCAACACCTGAAAGACCAGAAATTCAACGTCATTTTCGAGAAGTGAAAATGAAAGTGTGAGAGCTGCAGTCGAGTCCTGTTTGGACTTCCTGCTCTGACTGATGTTTACACATTTGGTACATCCAAAAGTACTTAAAACACTGTCACTTGACCCAGCGGTCTTAGCCAATGATAGGCCCGTCTCCAACCTTCTTTTGAACTCAAAACTCTTGACAGAGTTTGTTAAGGAATATATTCTAAAACACTTCTTCAGTAAAGACTCAGAGAAGAGAAACACACAGAACTTCTTGCTAGCAAGGGCAGCCTCCAGACTGAGACTCGCACTGAGGACTGCCCCGGTCTTTATTTATACTTCAGTGGGTGTGTGTGTGTGTGTGTGTTCTGCTGATCAAAGGGTCATATAACATAAAAGCACAAAAGGAAACATCCTTGGTCAGGAAGAGGGTAGTCTCCCCCTCACCCTAGATAACATGGTGAGGAAGTCCAGCAGTTCATCTATATGTAAAGAAGGCACTTAAACTAAAACAGACATAGCTACGTTAAAACAATAAAACAAAGTACGACCTCTCTCATGCTCCCAGGACGTGGGGGTGAACACCCTAGAATGTTACAGACCTCCTAGGATGAGACATTCTTTCAATATGCCACCAACTATATACTTCTACACACAAGTGATTACATGCAGTATTCTACCAAATGCAAACTTATATCACTGAAAGATTACTGACTACTAAGTACAATTTTCCATTGACAGAGTTGGTTGTAAAACAGCTAACTTACGAGGGGTCCAGGCAACGAGGCAGTGAGCTTTGAAGTATAGCTGAGAAAAACACACCAGCCTGCTAAAGATCAACAAAGAGCTTTGGCTGTCTGACCATAAACAGAAGTTCTTCTAAACGAGAATGGAAAAGAGAAGTCTCAAAATTATTTTCAAAGTCAATAAAAATCTGCTTTAGAAAAACAAATTAAAGACAAGGCAGGAAGCTATGTACTGGTTAAAGGGACCCTGGTAAATACATATATACTCCTGGGAGAGCAACAACACCTCACCAAGCAGCTATAGAGCTGGTTTACTTGATAACACATAAAATACACCCAAGAGCGGACTATTTTTTTCTGAACACTGGACAGAGGCAAAGATTTAAAGAATGCAAGACAGGAGGATGATGATGATCAATAATCGACTTTGCAATCATATCAGCTCTATGGCCATATGCTCCTGATACTCAGGTAAAGAAAGGGCTGAGCTGTTAACTGATCTCCACCCGGTGGTGAACTTGATCAAACTCTAAAAACTAATTCAGAGGCTTAGTAAATATCACTATAAATATAAGTTAGATGAGCCTGGTACAATCTATGAATATCCTTTTAGTAATTATTTGAGTTTGATAAGTTGAAATAATGTCTAAAAATGTTAACGTATGTGTTTGTGTTGAATTAAGGTATTTATTTACATTTATCTCAGACAATAAATTCAGTATGTGGTTCACAGAATACCTTCTTTGCATGTGCTTAATATTTTTGTTTAAAATTGAATCAAAACATTTGAGAAACAGGTATCTATACTCATCAGCATCTTGTACTAAAATCATTAATTATTAAAATCAATATTATGTATTGTCAGCAACTACAACTGAAAAGTGTAAGTAAAACACGATAACGTAGAGTAATTGAGTACCATGAGCCTTTTTCATTGTTTTGTTCATTTGGTTTTTTAAATACTCTGAGCGTTTGTGTTTGCTCTCCTGGTTTGACATTCATCCTTCAAGTATGTGAGGCTTTGAGCTAAAAGGGGAGAGGCTCTTGTCTTTTTAGTGCTTCTTTATTGCCATGTTTATAAAACTTAAATTTTCATTTGGAAAAATGTTAACATGTGGTCATTTTTCATACATGTATTATGAAACACACAATTACATATTAGTTTGTTTGGTTTTTTAGACTTAGACTACCAGTGAAATACAATAACATTCATATTTGAATGTCAGGGGGCGATCGTGGCTCAAGAGTTGGCAGTTCGTTTTGCAATCGGAAGGTTGCTGGTTCGAGCCCCGGCTTCAACAGTCTCGGTCGTCTACTGATTGCCTACTGGTGGTGGTCAGAGGGCCCGGTGGCGAGTAGACTTTATCACAGTAGATGTCTTTCTGAATGCGCTGTAACTGAGTTTAAGAATATAATCCACCCACTGTTATAATCTTCAATGCCCTGTACCAACACAGAGCAGAGCAGCTATCTGAACACTACTCCAACAGAGGTCGATCATCTTGTTAATAATTTTAGCATTAGAGAAAAAATTACCAGTAATCATCCCACAGATGTAACATTATCTACAGCTACTCTTAGTACCATTGATGTTAAGTTAGACTCTTTTTCTCCAATTGATCTTTCTGAGTTAACTTCAATAATTACTTCCTCCAAACCATCAACGTGTCTTTTAGACCCCATTCCTACAAAACTGCTCAAAGAAGTCCTGCCATTAATTAATGCTTCGATCTTAAATATGATCAACCTATCTCTAATAATCGGCTATGTACCACAGGCCTTCAAGCTGGCTGTAGTTAAACCTTTACTCAAAAAGCATCTCTAGACCCAGCAGTCTTAGCTAATTATAGGCCAATCTCCAACCTTCCTTTATATCAAACATCCTTGAAAGAGTAGTTGTCAAACAGCTAACAGATCATCTGCAGAGGCTTATTTGAAGAGTTTCAGTCAGGTTTCAGAGCTCATCACAGCACAGAAACAGCTTTAGTGAAGGTTACAAATGATCTTCTTATGGCCTCTGACAGTGGACTCATCTCTGTGCTTGTCCTGCTAGACCTCAGTGCAGCGTTCGATACTGTCGACCATAATATCCTATTAGAGCGATTAGAACATGCTGTAGGTATTACAGGTACTGTGCTGCAGTGGTTTGTATCATATCTATCTAATAGACTCCAGTTTGTGCATGTAAATGGAGAGTCCTCTTCACACACTGAGGTTAATTATGGAGTTCCACAGGGTTCAGTGCTAGGACCAATTCTGTTTACATTATACATGCTTCCCTTAGGCAGCATCATTAGAAGACATAGCATACATTTACACTGCTATGCAGATGACACCCAGCTCTATCTGTCCATGAAGCCAGATAACACACACCAATGAGTTAAACTGCAGGAATGTCTTAAAGACATAAAGACCTGGATGGCCGCTAACTTTCTGCTTCTTAATTCAGATCAAACTGAGGTTATTGTACTCGGCCCTGAAAAGCTTAGAAATATGGTATCTAACCAGATTCTTACTCTGGATGGCATTACCTTGGCCTCCAGTAACGCTGTGAGGAACCTTGGAGTCATTTTTGACCAGGACATGTCCTTCAACGCACATATTAAACAAATATGTAAGACTGCTTTCTTCCATTTGTGCAACATCTCTAAAGTTAGAAATATCCTGTCTCAGAGTGACGCTGAAAAACTAGTTCATGCATTTATTCCTTCCAGGCTGGACGACTGTAATTCATTATTATCAGGAAGTCCTAAAAACTCCCTGAAAAGCCTTCAGCTAATCCAAAATGCTGCAGCAAAAGTCCAGACAGGGACTAGAAAGAGAGAGCAGATTTCTCCTGTAGTGGCTTCCTGTTAAATCCAGAATTCAAAATCCTGCTCCTCACATACAAGGTCTTAAATAATCAGGCCCCATCTTATCTTAATGACCTTGTAGTACCATATCACCTTATTAGAGCACTTCGCTCTCGCTCTGCAGGCCTACTTGTTGTTCCTAGAGTATTTAAAAGTAGAATGGGAGGCAGAGCCTTCAGTTTTCAGGCCCCTCTTCTGTGGAACCAGCTTCCAGTTTGGATTCAGGAGACAGACACTATCTCTACTTTCAAGATCAGGCTTCAAACTTTCCTTTTTGCTAAAGCATATAGTTAGGGCTGGACCAGGTGACCCTGAATCCTCCCTTAGTTATGCTGCAATAGGCGTAGGCTGCCGGGGATTCCCATGATGCATTGAGTTTTTCCTTTCCAGTCACCTTTCTCACTCACTATGTGTTAACAGACCTCTCTACATTGAATCATATCTGTTATTAACCTCTGTCTCTCTTCCACAGCATGTCTTTATCCTGTCTTCCTTCTCTCACCCCAACCAATCACAGCAGATGGCCCCGCCCCTCCCTGAGCCTGGTTCTGCTGGAGGTTTCTTCCTGTTAAAAGGGAGTTTTTCCTTCCCACTGTTGCCAAAGTGCTTGCTCATAGGGGGTCATATGATTGTTGGGTTTTTCTCTGTACCTATGAAGCACCTTGAGGTGACTTTTGTTGTGATTTGGCGCTATATAAATAAAATTGAATTGAATTGAGTGTCCGGCAGCCTCGCCTCTGTCAGTGCGCCCCAGGGTGGCTGTGGCTACAATGTAGCTGCCAGCAGTGTGTGAATGACTGGGTGTGTAAAGCGCTTTGGGGTCCTTAGGGACGAGTAAAGCACTATACAAATATAGGCCATTTACCATATTTAATATTAAATACAATTTTGATTACGTTCAGTTTACAATATGAAGTAAATGGAACAAAATTTTGGATTAACTGACCGTCTATATTTCATTTACACTGACCAAGCATGTCAGTGTTATTTACTAAATTTTTTCATGTTTGTGTAAAACTACAATTATTCATTTCAACTTAATATGTTTAAGCTTTAGCTATTCAATTGATCAAGTATATTGACCAGATTTGACTGGTTTCCAATCTACTCAATATTTTTAAGTGTAAAAGTGTTGCCTCAAAAATTTTAAGTAAATGTCAGTTTTAGTTTTTCGAGTGCAGGTGGTGGGGGAGGAAACTGGATAGACGCAGCTAAACGTATGGTGAGGGTGTGCTGGGAACACCTGGCAGAGGCCTCGGTCTGCGAGATCTTCAGCTCACACCTCCATCAGACCTTTGACAGCATTCTGAGGGACACTGAGGACATTGAGTCCTAATGAACCTGCTGAAGCTGCTGCAAGGAGCTGCGAGGTACTTGGTACCTGTTGTGGTGGTGACTCCCGAACCAGACAGTGGACACCGGAGGTGAAGGGACCTAAGTATTACCTAAGTAGACGTATGAAGCATTGACTATTGTCTCTGGATAATACAAGATACAACATTAAGGACCCAGATACTGCATAAAGAAGAGGAATCACAAAAGGCATTTGTAATAGATGCACGACAGACCCGACCACGTTTCCACGCTTTTCAGCATCTACGCACAAACGGCTGCAGCTTTGCAGCTCGCAGCCACACACACTAACAACACTACAGGACCCAGTTCAGCCGGCGAGCCAGGATTGTCGATGCCGCTCAGGTGCGCCCCCCTGCAGCGCCTGACTTCCCTGCTCCAGCTGAACAACATAACATTTTGATAGCTGAGATCACAGAGAGAGAACTAAATGGCGCCATCTCCAGGCTGAAAGCTAGAAAGACACCTGGAGGCTTTCCTTCAGAACGGTGCAGAGTATTCTGGAATGAATTATTACCATGCCCACTAAAGGCCTGTAGTGCAAATCAAAAATGCCACCTTCGTGGAATGAAATGGTCCTTTCAATCATCGCTAAAGACAGAAAAGGCGAGCTATTGTGGATCATATGGGCCGATTTCTGTGTCGAACGTTGATCACAAATTGTTTCTTCCCAAGCGAAACAAATGCTCCCACATCTTATACACAATATACACTTTGTTTTGCAGAGACAAGCTCATGACAACATTAAATGCTCGTCACATATCTTACATTATATTCAACAAACCAAACTAGAGGCTTTACTGGTGAGTGTGGATACAGTCAGCTGGGCTTTCTTATAGAAAGTTCTGGAACAAATTGGGACACCTCATAATTGTATTCAGCTGATTCGTACTCTATAATATCCATCTTCCAGGATTAAAATGACTGGACATCTGTCTATCCATCACACTGCAGCGCGGTTCGAAGCAAGGCTGCCCCCCATCGCTGCTCTGCTTCTCTATATACAGAGAAAGTATTAAAGGTATTCATATAAATGGAGAAGAACACAAAGTGGCTTTGAGTGCGGATGATGTCTTAGTACATAAAAATATACATGTGAGCCTAATAAAACATTTTCCTCTGGTTACAAAGTGCATAAGATACAACTTAACATTGAACTACAAACCTCTGAAACAACTTAATGGATCAGCATTCAGTGAAATGTTTGGGTATTTATTTGCCAAAAGACATCTCTCGATTGGCAGAAGCTAAATGTGCTCCCTTACTCAATAAGATTAAAGAAGATAAAAGAAGGTGGAGTTCAGTTTCCTTCCTCAGTTTGAGCCACATTGTGTGAACATGAACTTGCTTCTGTGGTATCTCTATTTGTTCCAGGCGCTCCCAGTGGAAACCACCCAGAAGGATTTTCAGCAATTGATAAAATCATTTCCAGATTTATTTGGCAAAGTAGAAGACCTGGGGCTCAATTCAATTCAATTCAGTTTTATTTATATAGCGCCAAATCACAACAAAAGTCGCCTCAAGGCGCTTCATAGATATAAACCATTACAACTTTATAAAGAAAAGAGAGGTAAGCGTAACCAAGGTGACCTCCGACCCCACTTCCAGCCATCATTGCGGTGGGAGTGAACTTTGCATAAGCTGTCGCTGTGATTGGTGCGCTCCCTGACTTACCAAACCTTAAAGCGTATTTTTATGCGGCTCAAATCAAGCCTCTTGTTTATACGTGTTGTCCTGCCAGATGGAACGACACTCAACACTGAAAGACCCACCAACCCAAGCAGTTCTGGCTCGTACATATTTGGCTATGCATGTAAACATGATCCAAAACCCCCGGGTCAAAACTCAGTTGAAAATATGCGACAAAGCAAAAGAGGAAAGTTAGATGGTAAAATTCAGATACTTCAATGGTGCACATTTGACCCTGGGTTTAGGCCTGACCTCCTAGATGGCACATTTAAACACAGTGTGAAGACCTTTTCTTCACTCACACAAAACAAAAGAGTAAAAGACGTTGTCATCTTGTCAAGACTGATCCTTTAAGGGGACTTTATCATCATTATCAGCTTAAAACTTCAGACTAGTTTAGATAGCTGCAATTAAGGAACTACTTGCAGCAGAACATTGTCACCAAAACTGATCTAGATGATCGAATACTGATCGTTATCTGAAGGCTAATGGGAACAACTTAGTTATGGGTACATTTCACAAAGAGTTGTTGACCAGGAAGCCTCACTCTACGCGCTATGTTAAAGAAATGAGGGAAACATTCCAATATGAAGACTGGTTGGATGTAAGCCCTCGTGGAAATGTACGAATTCCAATATATGGGAGGACTTTAGCTGGAAATGTCTGATGCAGTTTTTCATAACACCACAGCAAATGGTCCACCTGGACACAGGTACGCTCAGCTGTCAGAGGTTATGTGGAGCATTGGCAAAGATTTGGGGACTGCCTGAAGATTAAACCCTTTTGGCTTGAGTTCCACAAATCTTTAATCACTATATTTTAAGTAAATAACATATCTTTCCAATTTTCCACCATATTATTATGAACTTCTGATAATTTGCAGGGCCTAGCAAATAAATATCTTTTTACATTTCTGAGAGAAGCAGCCAAAAAGGCTGGCTCCCTCCTGGGCCTCCCACAATATCACAGTGGAAAAATATAGTGAATGAAATGTGATGGGCTCTATGACATTTTCAATGCGGCTTAAAAACAGAACTTTTGTCAAATTGTGGAGCAACAGGGTCAGTTTTATTACAGCCAGACTTTGTTGAAATTGTTCCTGTTTTGGATTTTGGAGTAAAATGTTGTCCCTGTGATTTTTTTCATCAGGCAATAATGTGCGTCCTGTGTGGGTTTGTAAAGAAGATTTAGAATAATTTCACTAGAAATTATGCCATACTTTTTTTAAAATCTCTTGGAAAAGGTGGAGCCACAAACAAATGATCAATACTTTGAGATCATCAAGAACATCTTAAAATGGAAAAACTAACACTAAACTAGAACTCTGGGATGCACAACTGGGAAAAATGCTAGCAACAATTAAAAACACAAAAAATATATAGAGACTGGAGAAAGAAGTGACCCAGACACACTGTTCTGTAAAGACTCGGTTTAGTCACACAGACATACGAGTGTACTGTAGCAGATCTGAACTGACCAGAAGGAACAGGAAGTGGAAAACTGATCATCCGCAGAGAAACGGTTTATTTTTTGCTAAAGTAGTTATGTCTGGATCAGGTGACCCTGAATCCTCCCTTAATTATGCTGCAATAGGTGTAGACTGCTGGGGGATTCCCATGGTGCACTGGGTGTTTCTTCTTCACTCACTATGTGTTAATAGACCTGAATCACACTCTGCTGAATCACACTTGTTATTCGTGAAATTTGTGTCTGCAGGTTGATCCCTCCTCTCAATCAGTTGGACTTACTAAGGAACCTCAAGAACAAATCCGGACTCTCATTCAGGTCTGAAAGTTTCCACACAACGACTGCACCATAACTGCACCAGTGAGCCAAAAACCCTCCTCGAACTAACCTGAGAACACCTGAGAACATTTCAGGAGCTAAAATGCTAACAGACACTTTGCATTTAATAGTTATTATTAACCTCTGTCTCTCTTCCACAGCATGTCTTTATCCTGTCTTCCTTCTCTCGCAGCAGATGGCCCCGCCCCTCCCTGAGCCTGGTTCTGCTGGAGGTTTCTTCCTGTTAAAAGGGAGTTTTTCCTTCCCACTGTTGCCAAAGTGCTGCTCGTAGGGGGTCATATGATTGTAGGGTTTTTCTCTGCAGGGTCTCTACAATATCGCCTTGAGGCGACTGTTGTGATTTGGTGCTACATAAACAAAACTGAATCTTCTAAATTTGTGACACGCCATTTCCTCTCCAGCTTACGAGTCATCTGCTTTAGGCTACGTGTTTGAGAATTAAACCACGGAGTCAGGTACTTCTGATTTGAGACCTTAGTTTTCACAGGAGCGACAGTATCCAGAGTCGTACGTAGTGAGGAGGTAAAGTTATTAACAAGAAGATCGACCTTTGTTGGAGCAGCGTTCAGGTAGCTGCTCTGTGTTGGTACAGGGCATTGAAGATGATAACAGTGGGTGGATTATATTCTTCACCCTCTGCGTCGCATGAATAACTGCCCGTCTTTGACTGCTTTGATTTCACCTTGACTGTTTTTCCTTGCCTTGCTATCATTCTTTTCAGCACAACCTCATGTTTCACTTTATAGTTATTTTTTTCATTTTGACATAAAGTATAAACACAATTGACCTAAAAAGTAAATAAATAAAACCTGAGTGGGAAGAGTTGGACTTCTTCTATGAAAACATATTTAATTAATCATTTTCATAACTCGAACGCAAATATAAATTATAAACTGGTAAACTCAGTATGAACCGGAGCTTTTTTTTTGCAAATATTTTCATTGAAAAAAGAAAACAACACAGTACTTGCACTTACCGAAATACAATTAACCTGTCTTCATTTTCCTAAGTAAATATACTTATATATGAAAAAAACTGAACTGGAGCTTTGAGCTAATCAGGTCACTGCACAGCAGGTTTGTGCTGTAGATGAAGGAAAAGCTGTTTTTGGAAGGGTGACAATGATCAGAGTATTTCTTCTTTCTGTTATTGTTTGCAAACAGTTCTGTCTAATGATCTGTTAAAGCAAACACAGGAAAATGTTGACCAGCACTTTAAACTTCAATCAGCTGCAAGCAGCCACCGCCTGAGCTACAGGTATGTCACACACACTCATCAGGATATGGCATCACAGGCTTTATTTAAAAGAAACAGAAGACAAACAGAGGACAGGTAACTGGAAGTGACATCATGATGGGGCGGGGTCACTCTATGCCTTCCTGTTTGTCTTTGATGGCGACTCTGAAGCGTTCCTCCAGCAGTGACAGCTCGCTGATCAGGTCAGTGATAGCGTTCGTGAACGCTTCCTGTCAGGAACGACATCATTTCCTGTCATTTAATTTCACTTCCTGTAACTAAGAGCTGTAATCAGAAGTGTGTTCCAAGAAGCAAGTTTAGTTTATGAGGGAAACTCGGGTTTGCTGTTCCAGAAAGGCAGTTACCATGGTAACACTTATTATAATCAATCACTCTGATGGATAAATGGATCTTATTCGAGTGAAGTTCAGGCTGAGATGGCTTTAAAACTAAAGCTGAACTAAATGTGTTTAAAGTCACTGCAGACAGTCTGATTGTAATCTGATTACATTTCACATTGAAATGTAATCAGATTGAGGTTCGGTCATTTAAAGTCAAAATGAGCCTCGGCAGATTTTCCACTGAAAATCACCTGAGTCAGCCTCGGCAGGTCGACCCAGAACCAGATCAGCCAGAACATGGGCTCCGTGACGGATCAGCAAACCAAGTCCACTTGCACAGCAGGACGGATCCAAACAGATTTTTGATCAGGGATTCAGATCGGATAAATCCCAGATCCAGGTCTGCTTGGTCATGTCCCAGCTGATCCCATCTGGATCCGCTCACAGCTCTGCTCTGATCTGCATTCCTGATTTAAAATGTGTCATTCTTTCAAAACTATCCTGATACATCCTGATCCTGTAGAAGCTGAGACGTCTGTAATAGTATGCACATAACCCAGTGGGAACACGCTCAGAGCTGAATGAACTAACCAATCACCCTTCTGGAACAGGAAACTCAGAGTCTGATGAACATACTTCCTGGAATATCCCACAGGTGTGTGCGTGTTACCTGTGGGCTGTAGTCAGGTGTGGTCTGCACTCTGATGACGATCTTGTGCTCCAGAGGATGAGGAACTTTATAACCAGCAAACAGAACCTGAGGGTCCTTCAGCAGCTGACTGACCACACACACACACACACACACACACACACACACACACACACACACACAGAAAGTCATTTGATTGGTGGACAGACTGTAAGGATGAGCAGATTAGTGTGAATGATGTGTGTGCAGCTCACAGGAAGAATATTTGAGGATCAGTTCATTAACTTTGCTGACTTTATGATCAGGCACTGGGACAGCCGCCTATGGTGGCTTACACTAAGACCTGTTTCCCATCAGCAGCATGTCATGGTTTATTAAAAAACAAAAAGCAAGCAGAGATCAAATATTACAAGACTATGTTCTGGTTTTCTGAAAAAACCTCCTAGCTACCTGTAAGACGGAACCACCTGCAGGCTGCGTGCTAGCATCTGTCTCTGAGCCGCTGCTTAGCGTTTGTCTGGCTGTTAGCCTCAACTTAGCCAGCTGTGAAGCCGGGTCTGGGACCCTTACGCTCGGATGACTTTAGCGGGCTGTTGTTAGTTAGCCTGTTGTTAGCCTGGATGTAGCGGTGTGATGCCTTTGCGGCCGTGTCTCAGGGCCTTACGCTCGGATGATGTTGCCCAGCGTGTGGTCCTCCTTGTTCAGGGTGAACAGGCAGGCGTTCGGGACTTTGGTGTCCTTGCTGATGCTGATCTTTTTCTCCCCTTCGAACAGCAGGAACGACTCGAAAGCGGGAGGCGCGTTCATCTTACCTGTTCGCTGCTGCTGCTGCTGCTGCTTCCTCTAAATTTTATTGTCGGTTGGCAAACAACTGAATGGTGCATTACCGCCTCCAACTGGTGTGGAGTGGGGACTGGAGCGTCGCTCAAAAAAACCCAAACCCCTATTCGCTGACGTTTTGGGTCAGTTGTCTTCTCTCCACCTGATATTTCTGACACCCGAATATAACATGTTCTATCGTTTCCTCTTCTCCACTGTCGTCACATTTCCCTGTATTATGTTTCCCTATCATGAATAGTGTAGTGTTCAAACCAGTATGTTCTAATCTTATTCTCGATATGGCCACCTCCTCTCTCCTACTCCTTTCTGAGCTCCTCATTTCTCCTTCCCTCCTTTGGATTTCATCCAATCACGTCCCCTCTTTTCCTCCTCCCACTGTTTTGCCATCTTTTCTTCATTTCTTGCCTTACCATACTCTTTATCTCTGTCTAGCTAATACCCAGGTCGACTATCCCGTGTTTTGTGGCTTCCTTTGCAGCTCTATCTACCATTTCATTTGCTCTGACCCCACAGTGAGCTGGAATCCATAAAAACACGCCTGTAAGTCCCGTCATGTGTATTCTGTGAAGTGTTGCTGAACCTCTGCTAGGACATCTGCTCTGCTTTCTGAGCGGCTACTCTGTAAACTGATCAATGACGAGCCTGAGATCTGGGACTCTCCACCATTTGACCCAAGATCTAAAGAAGCTTCTCGGATGAGAGGTGAAACGCCTTCAAGCAACATAAAGAAGTCCAGACGCTTTTCTTTCCAAGCTCCTTAGACTACAATGACCTGGATGACTGAGAACCTCCACAGACAATGAAAATAAAAAGAAAACATTAAATGTAGTGTATGTGTTAAAAAATGAAATACATCATTCAAAAAGATGTGGAATTGTTTCACTGACTGTTTGACAGTTTTACAGTACAAGATTCATCCAGATCATTTCTATAGTTTTAATAAATTGGTTTGTTATTCGACCTTGTTGGTGATTAAATACTTCTTATTGTAAGTCCATATCAATGGCTCATTAATATTCATAAAGTTACTGTTCCAGTAAAACTGACAGTGAGGGGTTACAGGACAATGAATCATATATGTTTTATCCAGTATATTAATGGCATCTCTGAGAACATCTTTATTCAGTGCTGTCTGTATATTTGGTCCATTTGTGTCATCATGAAACACTGTACTGTGTTCTCTTACAGATACGGGAACATCACAGGTCCTCACAAACACAGGATATGGAAGAAAATGACCTTTTTACCTTCACTAGCTGGGACACATCATTAATATTATTTTGGATCCTTATATAATATTGATTTATTTCTGTTTTCCCACACAAAGTAATAAAGTGCAGCATCGACTGTTCTACGAATGATTTAGGAACATTTTTACTTTTGCAGGATACACTGAGTGTGAATATCCCTGTTTAAGATAAAAGGATCAGTGATCGATCGCTCATGAGCCACAGATCAAATCTGTTTTTCATTTTTGGATTTAAATGCTGGAAATTAGAAATGACCCTCTCAGACTGATCTCGACAGATGTTAGTTCCCAAATAAGTCATCTGTTCTTTGACAGGAAAACCTTCTGTAAGGACACAAGCCTCTCCGACAGGAACAGGACACATTTTCATGTTTAAAGTCAGACCTGATACTCCAGAGAAAGCATTAATGCAGTTTATCATCTTTGTTTTGAACTCATCTTTAATGAAGACAGCTGTATCACCTGCGAGCTAACAGCATTTCATTTTCTGATGGAAACTCTCCGAGTGGTTCCCACCAAAGTTTAACTGAGCTATTACATCATTCTCACTGTGGATCTGTGCTGTCAGAGCCTCCGCGTGACATCATCTGGTGGTCACCTTTCACTAAGCTAGGCTTGAAGAGACAGCAGTCTGATATTTAATTTAAGTTATCCTGAAACAGAGCTGTAATCATAAACAGAAGGTAAAACATTTATTTACAGGCATATTTATTATGACAGGTAAGTGAATACACAAATGTATATTTATGTAATTTTGTTTGTTTACTAAAACCGATTTCTGACTTGTTGGGCTCTGTTATGACGTCAGCATTAAAAGACGTTTGGATCATTTCGTCGTTCACGCTGCCTAATCACAACGCACCTCCCTTTACTTGGCAGGCCTGCCATTGGCCAGCCAAAGCTGGCTTGTTTTTAAAGGTCGGGCGCTGATTGGCCGACTGTGTAAGAAACAGTCGGTTTAAATCGGGGGCGGGAGCGTGTTCCGTTTGAATCCAACAGACAGTAGCTGTACTCTGGCCGACAAACCCCGACCGACAACCGGTGAGTCCGTACCGGGAAGAGTTTTTGTTTGTTTATAGTCTCCTCTGGGTAATAAACAGGCTAGCCGCAGAGCCAACGCTTAGCCGACCGGTGGAGCTAACAGCTAGCACCTTTAGCACGACGTCGTCACAGTGAAGGTGAGCCTCGTCTGTTAACGGGGTAAGGTCTGAGTAAAACACCCGAACGGTGGCCTGAGAGGCGGATACAGCTGGAGACGAGTCCTCGGAGCTGGATCCGGTGCCAGCGTTTAGCTGCTGTTAGCTTAGAGGGAGAAACACGGGAGGTAAGCCGCAGAGGAACCCGGGCCTTCTAACCTCACTTTGTCTGATTCAGCAGAACAGGACGGTAACGCTCATGGCCTCCCAGAACATGGACCCCGCAGCGGCTGCAGCTTCCAGCACCGCCGCTCTGAAAGGCAGCGACAGCGGCGGCAGCGCGGCCAGAGGCTCTGTGTCCAAACGGTGTGTGTTTGTGTGAGAGAGAGACTTTTCCTATTGTGTGTTTTCATATTGGGTGTTTGTGTCAGCTCTCAGTGCCAATTTCTGACTCTACCTGTCGGACAGGTGTTAGCAGGTACACTTCCTGTTCACGGTTTATTAAACTTTATTAGTACAGCTGTTGGTAAACAATGATGCGCTTGGTTTCCGTGTGCTGTGCCGCCATTCGATTACACCAGTGGCCCTGTCCCACTAGTACCGGCTCGGTTTTTAGGGGTTTTGTTTGTTTTTTAATAGTACGTGCTATCCTAAAATGTGACATCAACTGACTGGGTGCCACCCATTGGCTAGTCAGTAGCGTCGATCGATGGGGCCTGAAGGCGTGTCCTTCACGAAAATCAAAGCCGCCATATTTAAAACCCGGCAACTGGGGAAACCAACAACCCCAGAAACGGAAAACTACTAGAGTCGTGCTGAGTAGGTACTTGTGTGAAAGGGCTAAAAGTGACGCTGTTCAGCAGGTGATGGGTGGGGGCAGCTCCTACAGGTGTGGAGTGACAGGCAAACTTAGTATCACAGTTGCCTCAGTCTGAGTCATACAGATGGGCAAGTTTACCTGATCCTCTCTGCACAGCACCTGTCTGAGCTGCAGTTTCATGAAGGGCTGAGTTGAGTTCAGGAGGAAACACCAGAACAACAAAGGAGGCAGGCTCCTCCTTAATCTGAGCCAAAAGTGAAAGACTGAACTGAGCATGTGCAGCAGATTCTGAGCTTCCTGTTTGTGTCTGCAGGCTGCAGCAGGAGCTGATGACGCTCATGGTGAGTCCAGTCTTCATCAGTGTTCTGTTCTAACCTGTAACACCTGAGGTCATGTGACACCCTCCATGTGTCCTGAAGTCATGTGACAGTCTCTCTCTCTGGTGCAGATGTCAGGTGATAAGGGGATCTCTGCGTTCCCAGAGTCAGATAATCTGTTTAAGTGGGTTGGAACCATCGATGGCGCTCAGGGGACGGTATGTACACACGGATCATTTGGGTTACTCTGCTCTCAGCAGAAAGTTAAATTCTGCTCTGTCTTACCTGTTCAGGTGTACGAGGGCCTCAGGTACCGCCTCTCTCTGGAGTTTCCTGCCGGTTACCCGTACCAGGCCCCACGCGTAAAGTTTGTCACACCATGTTTCCACCCCAACGTAGACGAGCACGGCTTCATCTGCCTCGACATCCTGAAGGACAAATGGTCAGCGCTCTACGACGTTCGCTCAATCCTGCTGTCCATCCAGAGCCTGCTGGGAGGTAAATGCGTCATCACCCCAGCACTGTCCAAGCTCTGCCCTCTGACCTCACTGTCACTCTGCTTCCTCCTCAGAGCCGAACAACGACAGTCCTCTTAATGGTGTGGCGGCCGAACTGTGGGACAACCAGGAAGGTGAGACCACGTAAACACCCCGCTGTGCGCAAACACGTTAACAGCTGCGTGAAGCAGGACTGATGGTTGTTGTTTTTTTTTTTGTTTTTTTTTGTTTTGTTTTTTCTTTCAGCTTTCAGAACTCATCTACGCTCGACCTTCCAAAATTGAAGCTCCGCCTCCTCATGTTCGTCTGTCTTCCGTGTTTGTATCATATTTTTATGTTTGTCAATAAAGTTCTTAATTCAACACAGTGTGTTATTGATCTGAGCAGCTGAAATATGCTGTCCTCCCCTGACACACCGCATGCAGGCTGGGCTTCTCTTTTCAAAATTAAGCTGGTTTTACTTTGAAAGACTAGGAGGAAAAGGAGGAGCCTTGGGTGGGGTCTTTTCTTTTTTTTTTTTCTTTTCTTCTTTGCTGCTGCATCATGACATCAATACTCAAGTACACTTTATAGTTCACCTGAGTGCAAGTGAATTCATCCTTTGATTGGAAAGGCAGTACTTGATGACATCACAGCTCAGTCTCAGTGTGTTTTTGACACTGCCCTTAATTTCATTGAATAATATTGACAATGGAAATTAAACTGCGGGAATGTCTTAAAGACAAAGACCTGGACGGCCGCTCATTTTCTGCTTAATTCAGATCAAACTGAGGTTATTGTACTCGGCCCTGAAAAGCTTAGAAATATGGTCTCTAAGCAGATTCTTACTCTGGATGGCATTACCTTGGCCTCCAGTAACACTGTGAGGAACCTTGGAGTCATGTTTGACCAGGACATGTCCTTCAACGCACATATTAAACAAATATGTAAGACTGCTTTCTTCCATTTGTGCAACATCTCTAAAGTTAGAAATATCCTGTCTCAGAGTGACGCTGAAAAACTAGTTCATACATTTATTACTTCCAGGCTGGACGACTGCCTTCAGTTTTCAGGCCCCTCTTCTGTGGAACCAGCTTCCAGTTTGGATTCAGGAGACAGACACTCTCTACTTTCAAGATTAGGCTTCAAACTTTCCTTTTTGCTAAAGCATATAGTTAGGGCTGGACCAGGTGACCCTGAATCCTCCTGTAGTTATGCTGCAGGTGAATCCATGCATTGTGTATTTTATCTCAGTATGTACCTGTCTATCACCTCCTAAAGGATAGTTCAACCATCCAGTGGCATTTTTCTTCTGTGACATGTTAATAATTAATCACTGCAGATATTGATCTGCCAGCTTTATTTAGACTTATTTAATATTGATTGTTTAAACATCACAATGACAAATGAACCCAGGTTTTCTTCTGTTTCCTCTAAAACACGATTCTCCCATCTTAATGGAAACACTTAAATCTACATCTACCCGACGCAGCCCAGCCCACAGCATGCCGTCTTCTTGGAACCGGCAATGACCTCAACCTCCATCAGGTCCTCCAGGCTCTCCACCAGGTCATCTGGCTCACCGCGGGCTTCAGCCCACGCCGGCTGGGTCGCCTCCACCGACCAGAACGCCACGGGAACCTGCAGAGCAACGGTGAGACACTCAGAACAAAAAACAAAGCAGCGGCACAGAATTCAGCCGTTTATAAAGCAACCTAAAGAGCAGACAGGTGACTCTGCAACAGTTAAACCTCACAGTCCAACAGGAAGTGTTCCATATGCTTCCCCTCACCCTCTGTTGCATCTCGCTCATCATAGTTTCCAGTCCTGTGATGTGATTGGTCAGATCTGGGCTTGGTTCCACCTCCGAGGTGAGCCATGGCAACTGGACTGAGGCCACCCGAGCTGCCACGCCCACCACGCCATCAACACATCCTATAAATTCAGAAGGACAGGTGAGAAACAGATGGTCAGGTGGATGAGAAAAACACTTCCTCAGGTAAGTTCAGCTTCTTGGTGACTGAGGTCCTGGAATTTATGAAGGCAAGGCAAGTTTATTTGTATAGCACAATTCAACAACAAGGTGATTCAAAGTGCTTTACAGAGACATTAGAAACAAAAACAAATAAAAAGCATGATTTAAAATTGATTAAAACAAACAAACAAACAAACAAACAAACTAATTAACAAACAAACAAAACAGTATATAAAATCAAAACAGATAAAATCAGATAAAATCAGTAGTTAAATGTAAGTTTTGAAATTTAAGCTTAAAGTGTGGATTTGGTGCTTTATTCAAATGCAGCTGAGAACAGGTGAGTCTTCAACCTGGATTTAAATAAACTGAGTGTTTCAGCTGATCTGAGGCTTTCTGGGAGTTTGTTCCAGATATAAGGAGCATAAAAGCTGAATGCAGCGTCTCCGTGTCTGGTTCTGACTCTGGGAACTGATAAAAGACCGGATCCAGATGACCTGAGGGATCTGGAAGGTTCATACTGGGTCAGGAGGTCATTGATGTATTTTGGTCCTAAACCATTCAGAGCTTTATAGACCAGCATCAGAACTTTAAAGTCTATCCTCTGACGGACAGGCAGCCAGTGTAAAGACCTCAGAGCTGGACTGATGTGGTCCACTTTTTTGGTCTTAGTGAGGACTCGAGCAGCAGAGTTCTGAATGAGCTGTAGTTGTCTGACTGATTTTTTAGGTAGACCTGTAAAGATGCTGTTACAGTAATCAAGCCTACTAAAGATGAATGCATGGACTAGTTTTTCCAGGTCCTGTTGAGACATCAGATCTTTTATCCTTGATATATTCTTGAGGTGATAGTAAGCTGACTTTGTTATTGTCTTAATGTGTTTTTCTAAGTTTAGGTCTGCATCCATCACTACACCCAAATTTCTCGCCTGGTTTGTGTTTTTTAGATGTATAGATTGAAGTTCTCTGGTGACCTGTAATCGTTTTTCTTTGGCGCCAAAGACTATTACTTCAGTTTTGTTTTTGTTTAGTTGGAGAAAATTGTGGCACAACCAGTCATTAATTTCCTCAATGCATTTACCAAGAGCCTGTACAGGGCCTCGGTCTCCTGGTGACATTGTGATATATATTTGTGTGTCATCTGCATAGCTGTGATAGTTTATTTTGTTGTTCTTTATAATCTGTGCCAGTGGGAGAATGTAGATGTTAAACAGAAGGGGTCCCAAGATGGAACCTTGGGGAACTCCACATGTGATACTTGTCTGCTCAGATGTGAAGTTACCTATTGATACAAAGTATTTCCTGTTTTCTACGTATGTTTTGAACCAGTTTAGTACAGTTCCTGAAAGACCTGTCCAGTTCTCCAGTCGTTTGAGTAATATGTTGTGGTCAACTGTATCAAATGCTGCACTGAGATCCAGTAAAACTAGGACTGACATTTTTCCACTGTCTGTATTCAGACACATGTCATTAAACACTTTGGTCAGAGCGGTTTCAGTGCTGTGGTTCTGTCTAAAACCTGACTGGAAGGCATCGTAGCAATTATTCTGTTTTAAGAAGTAATTGAGCTGTTGAGAAACTGCTTTTTCAATGATCTTACTTAAAAATGGGAGATTTGAGATCGGCCTGTAGTTTTTCATTTGTGTCTTGTCAAGATTGTCCTTTTTCAGTATAGGTTTTATTACAGCAGTTTTTAGTGGTTCTGGAAACACGCCTGATATTAATTAAAAATGTTTTCCCAGCTAGAGATCTAACGTTTAATAAAGCCAGCTTAAGTGTTTTAGAGGTATTACTTGTCCCCTCGTGTTTGGGAGCAGTCTGTGGCACACAAGGTATGTTTACTATGTTCAAAGATCTTTTAGAGTGCATTTCTCTGTGTTTTGACCAGGCCACATGTCTCCTGTCACCTAAAAGTACAGAGATTTTAAAACCTTCTAGTAAACAGGGTCCCAGCTTCTCCTGGGAAAAGTCACCACTGCCATAATCCTCGCAGCCCGGACCCTCCACACATCACACATCAGACTGCGGAGACAGGGCATGAAGGTGGTAAGGAGGAACTAAGGGGGGCGAGGCTGGGCAATGTGACTTCGATTGCTCTGTTGAGGGTGGGGCTCGATGGCGAACCTTTGGCAGCTCTGGTGGGGGGTTTATGGGGGACAAAAAGGGATTGGGCCGGGGGGTAGATCTGAGCCCAGCATTGACCCGCTCCATCATCTCCTCAGTGAATTTCAGGTGTGGGGAGGAGGGAGAAAGGGAGGGGGAGGAGGGTGATGGCCTGTCAGGGGTTTGGGGGACTGGGGAAGGTCGTGGTCCCTGGTCCTGGTCGTTGGTGTTGTTGAGAGAGTTGGAGGCAAATAGGGACCCCTCTTCTTGCCTCAGATGTCTCTCCTTTCTGAGGCTCTTCCCGGGTGGGGGCAGATGGAGCTCCTCCTCAAGGTTTCTGCTGGGCTTTGTCTGTTCTTGGAGTACTGTTTGTTCCTCTTTATGAGATAACTCCTCGTTTATCTCAGCCTTGGCACCAAGCACGGATGGATGACGTATGGAATAAAACAAGTTGGAGGTGAACAGTTTCACCCCTGACTTGTTAAAATTAAATCCATTTGCTTTGAACAGATGCCTGCGTTCCCAAAAAATATTAAAGTTGTTGATAAAATGCACTGAGTGGTCAGCACATGCTGATATAAGCCATTTATTCAGTGTAAACAACCTGCTGAATCTCTCGTCTCCTCCTCTGACCGGCGGTACAGGTCCACTGATGAATACAGCTGCATTCAGAGAGTTTACAGTGTTTAATAATCCAGTAAAGTCCCGTTTCAGAACCTCCGACTGTTGTTTGGACACATCGTTTGACCCTGTATGCAGAACAATGTTTGTCACAGTTGGATATTCATCTGCAATTTGAAGAATTCTCTCCTTCAGGTTGTTGACCATATTGTTAGGAAAGCAGAGGACTTTAGTGTTCTTACCGCACATCCTTTGTACATCCTTTACGGCAGAGTCACCCACAATCAGAGTTTCAGGCCTAGCCTTTAGCTTTCCCTGTGGTCTTTTACTTTTCAACAGATTTTCAGACCTTACTTCGCTGCTTTTAGATGGATGGTTGTCCGATATCGATCCAGGGTCCTTTGATAGTGGAGCAAATCTGTTCTGCAGTTTCACATTCAGTTGTTTTGGAGGTTTGTTGTTAACCTTCCTATTCACGGTTGTCCAGTCCTGTTTCCTCCCGTATACAGGGGTAGAAGAGCTTCTCTGTCTCGTAGGAAGTGAAGGCCAGTCGGTTTCAGAGATTTCAGCTCGCTGTGCCCTGCCTGTGATACGTCCTCCCCCTTCCAGGAGACATGATTTATGTCTTGGTTTTGCACCAAGACAGTCCAAGGGGGGATTATCACTTGAGGATTTATAATAATGCACAGAGTCTACTTTCTTGGTCATGTTATCTGTGCTCCTTAGCTGTGTACTAGCTTGCTCATCGCCATTGTTTTGAATCAAAGGCAAGGTTGTTTCATTTCCACACAGTCCATTTACCTCCACGTTTACTTCTAAGCGATGAATTTTTGTCTCCAGTACTGCAATCTTCTGCAGGAGGCTGTGGTAGTCATCTGTGGAGAGGGAAGGCATCTTGTTGCTAGTTAGCCTAGCGGTTAGCACCTTTCCAGGCTATTGAGGCTGTTCGGTGCCCAGACGCTGTAATCAGGCTTCAGCTGTGTCTAGGCCACAGACACACGGAGCGCTGAGGATAAGGTCACTATAAAAATGTTGCTGTTTCTGTTAAGAACACTTTAGTCCTAATGATCTATAAGTGTCCAGAAGCTATCGCAGGTAAGCTCATACGGAAAAAAGGGAAAAAATCAGCATAAAAATCAATAAAAGAAGCAAAGCATTTAAGAGCAAAGAGATGAAGCGTCCACACTCACAAAAGGGGAGGAGCAACATAAAGTAGATCAGTAAGAGGTCGATAACGGGTCAGTAACGGATCGATAAGAGCACAATCTGATGTCCCCGTGCTCGTGTTGTTCCTGGACAATCAAAACTAATGCTTGTCATGGTTCAACACTGCCAGTCACTGTGCGTCGGCTTATAACACAAAATCTCCCTCTCTGTCTTTCACTCACACACCACCATCAACTTTGCTAAATTGCTAATGAAAAACATTGATCAGGCAGCTGTGATTGAGCAGCGATCTCCATCCAACTCTTTTCATGGTTGGTGTGGTCGCGATAGATCGAAAAGGCTCAGATGAGCCAAAGTTCTACAAGTTGTGCCTCCATCGCTTGTGTCCAGATCACACGCTGCACTGTTGCTCCGCGCGTGCACAGAGGCTGCAGGGACGCCCTCACGAGGGGCGACAGGATTTCAAACAGGTTTGATTTTCTTGCAACCATATGATTGATGATTGTGTGTTAATCGCTTCTCGTTACCTTATGTATACTACACGACGCACGACACACGATTAAGGCGACACTCTGGCCAAAATGGGACAAAAATCGCAGTGTATGCCCAGCATTAGGTAAGCTTTCGGTTATAGCAGAAAAATAACCTCTGTGACACGCGTTAGCCTATTAAAAAAAAACCTGAGGTCTCCATGGTAACGTTCCTACATTGGACAAGAAAGCGCAGGTTACACATACACTACAAGCTAGAGCTGGGCGATATAAGATTTTTTCATATCACGATATGTTTTTTTCATTTCAGG
The DNA here is from genome assembly GCF_963969265.1 of Rhamphochromis sp. 'chilingali'. Lineage (NCBI taxonomy): Eukaryota > Metazoa > Chordata > Actinopteri > Cichliformes > Cichlidae > Rhamphochromis > Rhamphochromis sp. 'chilingali'. Next base: position 40,569,825 of record NC_137936.1, read on the forward strand.
CGATAACGATATCTATCACGATATCAGCCAAATAACTATATTTGTAAGATTTAAATGTGCCGTTGCTCACAAGTAAAATGTGAAATAATCAGCAGCTTGTTTTGATTTAAATATTTATTTCCCATAATAAGTTCAACAGGGTAGATGTACTTAAGGAACATGAGACTTTTTCAGGTAAATAAAGGCAAATATTGCAAACTACACAAAAGGCAGCCGCTAAAGCGTTTAAGTTTCAAAATAGAACAAACGAAACAGACTAAATTGTCAATTCCACTTAGAAACAAAATATTAATTCTAAAAATAAATCTTAGTTTGTTTTACAGAAGAACAGACAAAATTGACTAACTTTTGTCAATATCAAAGAAACTGAGAACTAAAAGGAAATTCTCAATCTCTCCTTGTTGTATAGCTTAGCTTTTCAAACAGTTTTAACAGTTACTTTAGTCTGACAAAAGCCGAATGACGAATTAGCGCTTCCAGTCAGAGACTGAGGCTACGTCCACACGTACACGGGTATTTTTGAAAACGGAGATTTTCCGTTTTCGTTTTAAAAAATAATCCCGTCCACACATAAAGGGAGAAATGAAGGAAAACGCTGCTATGAACATGCCAAAGCAGCAGGTGGCGCTAGATTCCTAACCGTGCAGAAATGTTGGCCAATCAGAAGTCTAGAAGCCTCGGTGGGAAAAAGTAAACAAAGCTGCGGCATAGAAGCAGAACAGAGTCGTATGTGTGGACGGACAGTAACTGTGTGTATATGTAAGCATTTAAACACTGCAGAGAGTAGAATTAACAGTAACAGTATTGTAGAAATTCATTTCACCGAAACAATAACGTGGCGCACAGTGTGACGTCAAAAAATGCGCACACCTTTGACGCTGCGTTTTCTCCGTTTTTCTAGTCCACACTAAATGCAAAAACTGAGTTTTTAAAAATCTTCGCTTTCAGTGACCAAAAACGCCGTTTACGTTTGGACGAAAGGTGCAAACACATAGAAGAATCTGCGTTTTCAAAAATACCCGGGTACGTGTGGACGTAGCGCATGCACCAGTTTATTGTATTTCCAGACTTGCTTTCGGCACAATTTACAGTGCACGCTACTCTGTTTTTTGTCAGACTTGAAATAGCCGAAATACCTTCACACTACGGAACTTCTATGGCTCTTCCGTTCGACAATCTCTCCGGCATTGGAACCATCATCTGTTTTCTCTTCGGTAACCTTCGGTCACGCTCGGTTGATTTTTCTAGTCGGCACACTCATTTCCTCCATTACCCGGGCGGTACGGTGGCTGGCTGCTTCCCAAACAAATACACATGTGCGGCTTGGCACTTGTGCTGTACGTAACAAGTCACGCAACGTGACGCTGCGGCTGTGATTGGTTCAGCTCTGCGCTACGTAATTTGGATTGGCTGTTCTTTTTTTTTTTTTTAAGAGGACAAGAGCGGCGAGGTCTATCGCGATAGCTGAATTTTTCTATCGAGAAAAAGTTATATCGCGATACATATCGTTATCGTTCTATCGCCCAGCTCTACTACAAGCTAAAAGTTTCTCCAGTTTTTCATTAAAAATGTTTGATGTCTCATTGCACTCTGAAGTGAAAGCGCAGCACAAATAAGCAATTGGAGTAAAAAGTAAATGAATAAATAATGGAATCAGTTTATAGACCAAAGTGTATTGTAAACTTTGACTCGTCAGTAGCCTCCTTTGGCAATGGAATACAATAGAAATCAAATATTCTCCCATATCTGTAGCAGAAGTTCCCATAAATGTGGACGTTGTAGGCTGCTTTGCTTTCGCTCTTCTGTCCAGTTCAAACCAGCTCGATGGGGTTTAAGTCTGCAGACTGTGCTGCACACTCCATGTTTCCAAGCTCACCATCTTGTTCTTTGTTCCTGAGGTAGTTCTGGCACTTTTGCTATGGGTCATTATCTTGCTGTAGGATGAACCCCTGACCAACTAGGTGCATGCCAGAGGGTCCTGCATGGTGCTGCACAATGCTGTGGCAGCTGTTCTGGTTCAGGGAGCCTCTCACTCTGTACGAGTCACCGACTCTGGATCAGCAAACAGCCCCAGACCATCACACGTCCTCCTCCATGTGTGACAGTTGATGCCACACACTGTGGACCCATCCTTTACCTACTCGGCAGCGTACAAAGATCCTGCGTGATGACTCATCAGTCCATAAAACCTTCTTCCAGTCTGCAGTATTACAATGGCGGTGTTTCATGGCACAGCCAAACCTCTGTCTTGTTCTGACATCTTAGTGATGTCCTGTCAAACCTGCAGCTCGAAGTCTTCTCTTCATTGTCATCTCTGCGATATACAGTACATAGAGAGACGAGACAACGAGGCTCCAGTTCCATTCAGTGCAAAAGAAAAACAATAAATATAGGAAGAGTAAGAAATAAATATACAGTTTGAGACTGAGGTGAGGGAAAACTGAGACTTGCTCACTACGACCACTATTACTCTGTGCTTGAAGCTGTTGTCCTGTGAGCCGCCTATCAAGCTGTTAACTCTCAGAAACTTCTGGTTCAGTTGTGTTTTTGGGTCTGCAGACCTCTTCCCTGTCACAGTTTGGAAAGACAAAACTGACAAAAGTGTTATGATGCTCCGTCTCTCTTCCATTGTTAATCACCTTTTTCTCCCCGTTTTTGTACCAACACACTACTGTTCAGCTGATGGTCACGAGGGTACATCAGTGTGTTCCAACACTGCTTTTATGCAGAGGGGGAAGTAATCCAGGAAAGTGGGAACACCTGTAGGAATTAGTAGCACCAGCTTTCAAGGCTTGACCAGCCTCCATTGCTGCAGAACAGCTTTAAAATTTTAACACGTTGTGTGTTTCCTTGAAAAAGGCCTTTATGTATAATTCTGAAATGTGCATTATTTTTTCAGTTTTAGCTAACCTTACCTTTAACCTCTGGCAGTTCACCGCTTACCTTTGTACCTTTTCAAGCTATTCATTGGACTGAACAACTTGAATTGCAATAAAAACTTGTTCTTAAACCTACTCGAGTACTCCTCGATTTAGACATTCAAGCAAAAACACTTGCAGGTGATTTACCGGTTCACGACTCGGCCACAACAGACATCTTTTACACAAAGTTAGCCAATCTCACATCAGAACTAAAATCAGCTGACCTGTGTTGACCAGCGAGCGCCTGTTGCTGTGCTCAGTCAGGGGGAACTGCCCAATTAGGTCACAGGCCTTACGCAGGTCATACAGGAAGTGCTCCAATGCTGACAGGAAGAGAACCCACAGACGCTCCAAAACCTGCCTGTCCTGCACACCTGAGGGGGCAAAGTCAGAGTTTGAAAGCGAGCGCAGCAGCCGGCAGGACAGCCCTGAAGACACATAAGGGAGATGGAGCAATGAGAGTCAGGTGAACACGTGAGACAGCGAGAAACACACAGGTGAGAAGGACAGGTGAACCACAGACAGGTGTTACCACTGCAGATCCGGTGAGCCACAGCTCTCGTCTCATCCAACTCATCTCGCAGGAAGCTGCCGTCGGCTGAGCTACCGACCAACGCAACCAGCTGCTGGAAACATGAAGTGACCCGACTGAGTGCATCCTGAGCGCGCTCACATTCATGCTGTCGCCGCCGTGCCGCCAGCTCGTCCACTGAACGACGCCAACGACTCATTATGTCGACCGCCTGGAGGGAGGAGAGAGGTAGGACAGGTGCTGTTCAAACATCTAAAACTTAATATCTAAATCTGGGTGATGCTTAGACAAGTAAATGTAAAATCACCTGTATGACCCACCTGTGGATGTGCCTTTATAGAACACCTGTATGAAAGAAGTTGTACCTGCTGCAGCTTCTTCCTCTGTGGTGGAGAGCAGCTCTTGCCAGGTTTCTATAAACACTCTTGCTCTTCTCTCTGAGGATAGCGTGTTTTTAATTAACACGCAGCGACAAGCTGATGCCCAAATGCTCCTGGGACTCCACCCACAGGTCCCAAAGGTGTCACTCATGTGACAACCTTTCACCTGAGAGGAACTCGCAGCAGGAAATGATTCAAACACTTCATGTCACTTATGTTTATTTATTTCATCACAAAACTAAACAGTTGATTCTCCAAAGGCTCCGCCCACTACACGGACAGGAAGTGACACTCATCATCATCACAGGGTTCATGAATCATTTTACAGACAGGACATCGGGACTGTTAGCATAGCTTAGAATAAGCACAGCTTCAAAGCTAAATACACATGCTAAGCTAGGCTAGCACTTTCCCTCTGTGATTAGTGTAAGTGTTAAGCTAGGCTAACAGCCTGTCAGGTCATGTGACTGTGGGATAAACAGGTGATACAGGTACAGGTGTGTTCTGTAATCAGCAGGTAAAACAGTTTTATGATCATGCCCAGGACAGTAACATGTCTCTGATTAGTCAGCAGATGTCTTCTGACTGGAGAGGACTGTCTCCACTTCCTATATGTGATGATGTCATCACGTAGTTCAACACTGATTGGCCGTATTTCCACCAAGGGGATGTGTGAGGGGGACTTGCTGGTATTCACAAAGGGCAGGGTCAGAGTGATGTCAGAGTGTGATGGCTCAGTCTACAGGCTTTTCTATGGCTACATTTTGTTGTCACGGTAGCGAGTGCGTGCGGGCAGCAAGCGCCTCCATTAGCTCGTGGCAGAGACACTGACAGAAGCCGTAAAGGACGAGCAGCAGCAGCGTGGACGGGACGAGACTGACGAGGACCACGCCCAGCCATAGCTGACCAATCATCAGCAGGTAGATCCCCAATGGCAGCGAGCTAAAGTACACCTGCACACACAGGGGGAGTAGCCGCACACACCAGTTACACTGGTTCTGATTTAGATAGTTATGTTCAAACTGGTTAAACTGGTACTTACCAGGCAGAGTGCCCCCAGCAGGCAGCGTGGGAAGCTGCGGGATGTCCAGGCACGGCATTTCTGACCTGGGAGGTTGCAGGGCAGCGAGTCCAGACTGGGAGCATGGTACAGACCCACTACATTGAGCATGCTCAGTGAATCTGAGGATGGCGACTCCTCTGGGAGCTCCATGATGGTGATGACGAGACAGTCCGAGGAGCGGTGGGATGCTTCCTCGCCGCTGCCTGCAGCTCCGCCCCCTGGGAACAGACGCAGAGCTTTACCAAGAGAAATTCTAGACACTGTTATTTTCCTTTTTAAGGAAGGCTGGAGAGCAAAGTACTGTTTTTACCCTCCAGGTGGGCGTGTCTCCCAAGCGCTGACATCATGTGAAAACTATGGATACACCAACCAGTAATCAATATCTAAGGTGTCCAATAAAGGATACCGCTGACCAATGACGGCGAAGAATACCGCTCAATCACCTCAAACAGGTCACTTTATCGCGGAGATTCCTGATTGGATAAATCTACCGGCTGGCTGTGATTGGCTGACTATCTCATTCTAACTCTCAGGTTTTTACCTGTCAGACTGCTGGGACTTAGCACTACCTCCCCACCGCTGCCACTTCCTGCTCCACCTCCTCGCCGAGCACGATCCTGACACGACAGGACCGCCAGGATGTGCCGGTCGTCCTCCATCAGCCACACCTGAGGAAGAGGGGGAGGAGACAGTGTGAGTTCAGGTTGTCAGACTCTGACCGTCGAAGAGGAGGAAATGAGGCCACACCTCTTCGTCGGGGACATACGTCTCGTGGCGGCAGAATGGGCAGCTGATTATGGACGGCGAAGACTCTCCTGGAATCACATGATACAACAGGTGATGTGACCAGGTAACGGTCATGCTGGCATCTGCGTGATCCAGCAGCTGACTGTGCTGTGTGTCTACCTGCCAGGTGAACTCACCCATGTCGACCATCTTCTTCAGACACTTGGCGCAGACTCGGTGCAGACAGCCCAGCAGTTTGGGCTTCCGGCTGCGCGTGTCGTAGCGATTATAGCAGATTTTACACTCGAGTTCCTCCAGCGTGTACACCAGAGACTGAGCCCAGGTCTGCACCTGAATGCAGCACAGCAACAGGTAAGTCTCCCCGAACACATCGCGGTCTCTGTTCGATCTCTCCAAACTTTATTCGAAATGTCTTCACTAAATAAATCTTTTCTCTCTCTCTGCGACACCGCAGGGATGCATGATGGGTAGACTCACCTTTCCCTCCATTTCCTGTCCTGGCTCCACCTCCTTCAACAGGCTCATCTCGCTGACTGTTGTCTTCACCTGACGTGAGGGGGAGGTGGGTGCTGGGTGGGGCTTAACTGAGGCTGTTACCTGACTGAGACAAACAATGAAAGAGATTACTAAACAAGTCGAGTACTGTAACTATGACCGAGCTACAGTTCTGCGTTCCTCATCTGCAGGTAGAAACACACCTGAGTCCAGGTCATCTGATCAGCGAGACAGTCTGAAAGGACGTCCATCCGTCCAGTCAGAAGCAGACGTCCTCCTGGAGAGAAACAACCGTTTACTTTTAAAATAAGAGCACGAAGACTGTCACTCTCATTGATCAGTTATTGATTAGTTATTTACCGATCAAAGTGAAAAAATAAAGTATGAACAGAATAAAAGCTGGACCGGAGCTTCTGTTGTTTCTATCTGTGCTGAACGCTGCTCAGGTGTGTTTGTTTGTACCAATAACAAAGCAGTATTCACAGCAGGTGAAGTGTTCTGCTCAAGCTCCGCCTCCTCACAGACAGGTAAGTTTTTTTTTTTGTTTGTTTGTTTTTTATCCTTCCCTCACCTGGATGGCCAGATGATGTCACCACCTGATGATTCCTGTCCTGCCTGACTGAGATTAACCATGTGACTCACCTATAGTTTAAGCTGAGGTTTATTGATTCTCTTTGATCTTCTGATGGATCGATGTTTAAGGATGAGCTCTGCAAACACACGTACTACAGGTACATGCTACCTGTTACCATGACTACAGGTAGGCACCAGCTGCAGCTTTAAAAATCAGTCATCAGGATCTGTAATAGTTTTCAAACATCTGCCCGAACAACTGTGCTCACTGATTTCTGATCAGATTATTGATTATCAGACGCCCCCCCCCCCCCCCACTCGCATGTTGCTCACCTGCTGTTGGCAGTTGCTGTAGTGGTAGGCTGCGTTGCTGTGAGTGAAATCGTAGCTCTGTCACTGGTTGCTCTTCATGAAGTTGCTGTCTGTCTCCCAAGCTGAAGCAACGTGTTGATGCTCACATGTCAACTGGATAAACTCCAGGTTGCCGGAGTTGCTGCTGCTGCAGATGTTGTAGGTTTTAGTTGCTGCAGTCCCTGCTGAAGACAGAAGGTTTAAGCAACATGTTGGCGTAGGATCAGTTGCTGTTTGCTGCAGAAACAAATCAGGACGTGTTTAATTCTGCACAGTTGCCGTCAGTTTGTTGCTGCTGTCTCCGGTTGCTCTCGTGTAGTTGCTCTGCAGTCAGACTGTAGGGCGATGTTGCCGCTGCCCTGCAGTAGGCGATGCTGTTGCTGCTGTCTGTTGCTGTGATGTCACTGCGGTAGTTGCCGTCATCAGCCTCATTGACAGTCCGTAGCCGTTTCGCGCCTCCGGCTCACGCGGCAGCGGGATGCTAACATGCTAACGTGCTAACCCGTCCCGGTGTGTCGGTTGCTGTTGTCGCTTCGTCGGTTACCGGAGCTGTTTTCTGTCGGTGACTCACCGTCTCGCCTCCGTATCGCGGCGGCGCGCGTCCGGCGGCGCGGTCACGGTTACCATGGAAACCGTTCAGCAGCGGAATGACGGGAAACTGGACGAGACGAACAGGATCGATCTACTGATCGATAATCTGATCGCAGGTTCATTTACCTGTCACACATTTCAGCCTTCACAGGCTCAGCGTGGATTGGACGGATGACACCCCGGTGATTTTAAATATTAAACACCAAAATAAACCAATCAGAGAGCAGAAACTTCAGGATTGCCCAATCAAAAGTAAATACAGACCAATCCAATACAACTTTATTTATAAAGCACCCAGCACAGGACCAAAATGCTGAACAGTAAATTAGTTAAGAACAATAGAATTAAACAAAACAGAAAAAAACACACATAATACATAAAATTAAAATTAATAAAAACTAATATAAATAAACAAAAGTGACTTAAAGACAGAGAGAAGAAGCCTGTCTAATCTGTAAAGGCAGTATAAGAGCCGCTACAGTAAGTACCAGGCCAGTATGTTTAAGGCAGCTGATGTGGTGGAGAGCAGTGAGGCATGAGATCCATGCTATCCGGACAGGACTCATACTGTGTTTCTGTCCTGTAAGTTCATGTATGCACTGAACATAAAACATATCTAATAAACAAACTGACACTTTAACTGAAGAGGATAAATTGAACCTTGCTAAATTACAAGATAAATTAGATCGTTTATACTCAGACAAAGCAAAAGGAGCCTTTATCAGATCAAGCTCTAAATGGCTTGAAGAAGGTGAGCGTAATTCCCATTATTTCTTCAGTTTAGAAAAGAAACACTCAAGCATAAACAATATTAGCAAAATAATGATAAATGGGGTTAAGGGGCGATCGTGGCTCAAGAGTTAGGAGTTCGCCTTGTCAATCGGAAGGTTGCCGGTTCGAGCCCCAGCTTGGACAGTCTCGGTCGTTGTGTCCTTGGGCAAGACACTTCACCTGTTACCTACTGGTGGTGGTCAGAGGGCCCGGTGGCGCCAGTGTCCGGCAGCCTCGCCTCTGTCAGTGCGCCCCAGGGTGGCTGTGGCTACAATGTAGCTGCCATCACCAGTGTGTGAATGTGTGGATGACTGGATATGTAAAGCGCTTTGGGGTCCTTAGGGACTAGAAAAGCGCTATATAAATACAGGCCATTTACCATTTATAACAGAGGATTACAGATTAATCTCTCAACACTCTAAAAACTTAGTTGGTTTAGGAATAACATTATTTTAGTCAACCAATTATTTGATTCAAATGGTACGCTTTTCTCCTATGAAGAATTTTGTTTAGTTTAGCTATAAATCGTCATGATTATACAAAAGTATTTGGCTTAATACCATCAGGGGTTTGTATGCTGTTTAAGAATCAACCTAATATCACTTCATTCCACAGGCCGTTGAGATCTCCCATACAAACTTTTGTTGGCAAGATTTGCTTTTCTAAGCAAACTAAAGACAACAATAAATCTATCAGATCTTTATTTCAGAGTAGCATAACCACGCTACCATATGTCATTTTTTTCTGGAACTGGCTGTCAGATGGTATTATGTGGAACAAAGTTTGGAGACTCCCTAATCAGTTTTTAATTACCAACAAAATTAAAGATATTTCTTATAAATTAATACACAGAATTTATCCTTCTAAAGATTGTCTTCAAAGCAAATTCAAATTAGACATTGATACAAGCTGTAGCTTTTGTAAAACTTCCAAGGAATATACGATACATCTTTTTTGGTTTTGTAACCGTGTGCAAGATTTTTGGCAGAATTTGTGTTTTTATATCAGAAAATATATTTAAAGGATTTGTACTGTTTTGGAAATATGTTTTATTTGGTCTACACAAAAACCAAAGACAATTCAACTTTGATAACAGATATATGATTAACTTGTTAATTTTAATGGCTAAATTTCATATTCACAAGTCCACGTGTTTAGGAAGACATCCCTCTTTTTATGTATCTCCTTTGAACTTGAACAGTATCTTAATTCAATTAAGAACTCCACTAACCCAAAAACTATAAAAACTATTGGTGTTTGTGAAAAAATCAAGATCTTTCAATCACTTTATTCTTTGGCTTGATCAGTTACTTTCCCCCTAACATATTTATATTGTAGGTTCTGAAATTGTTCTTTTATTTGTTTGTCTATGGTATGCAATTTTTTTGTAAGTACAACACCATTAATATGGTACTGTTTAATTCTATTTTGTATTGCACTGAGGTTTAAATCATCAGTTATTTATTTATTTATTTATATAGCACTTTAAAAACACACCTGGTAGACCAAAGTGCTGTACAATACTAATACGCACATAGTAATAAAACCAGACATAGCAATAAAATAAAAATAAAAAAGGTTTAAATAAAGGTTTGAATGGAAAAAAAGAACATAAAACAAAAAGAACATTTGTATTTTTACTCAGTTGTATATAGTATTTGTATTTGTATTCTATTTTTATCTTATTGTATATTTATTTTATTTTATTCTACTGTATATAGTATTTTATTTTATTCTATTCTGTACAGTTGTGTACTGTATTTATTCTTATTGTATTCTAATTTTTGCCTCATAACTTTTGCACTGTCCACTTCCTGCTGTGACAAAACAAATTTCCCACGTGTGGGACTAATAAAGGTTATCTTATCTTATCTTATCTTATCTTATTTAAAACTACAGCAGCCGAGCTGAGTGCCTTAGATCTCATAAATCAGGACGCACTGCTCTCCTTACATCAGTGCTGGCCCTGGGTTCACCTGGTATCAGACGGGTACCAAAATTTGCAGCAGTAAAATCATTTAGCTGATCTCAGACCAGCAGCCAGCTGTTTGGTGATTCAGTATCAAAGTGAAGCTGCTTCGCTGACTGCAGAAGATTTCTTTATTTTAATGACGTCAGAAAGCATGTACATGCAAACGATCCGTGAGCGGTGAACGTGAAACTTTATTTGAACTTGTTAACGTTAATTAACGTGATTAACAATTTCAGTCTTCGCGCAGGAACTTTTTGTTCCTCGCACAGGGGGAATCTTTTCGGCGTTGCCACAGTTTCCGGTCGGCTGTGCGTCATTTCCTGTAGTTCCTGTTAAAGGCGGCCTGACGGGATCTCCGCGGGTCAGAATTTTTTAATCCGGTGTGAATCAGAGCCATCGGAATCGCAAACATGGTGAGTACCGTTTCCGGCGATGGTTCGGGTCCCTGTCGCTGCGGACAGCGCGGTATCGTTTCAGTTACCGCTCATTTAACGGTTTACATCGGGGAGAGGGAACGTCGCACAGACGTCAGGGAGGCGGGGGGTGTTATTGATCAGACCCGGCTCTATCATCAATGCCGAGTTCGAGTCCACCTCGGGGCGTAACCGAGACCTGGGGTTCCGGGGGCAGAGTCCGGATTTTACCGGGACACTCTTCTGGTCTCCGTGCCGGTAGGCCTCATCTTCCCGAGCTGCTGGAGTGGCGCACACGATGAGCGAACTCGGTGGCAAACAGAGAGGCTAACGGCTAACAGGGTCGAGCTAACTTTATTGAAATAACTATATTTAACTTGTGCTACAGACAGGTCATAGGTCAGAGTGGTGCACTTTTATTGGGAAAGGGGCTTGCAGCATTGGGTGGCTGTAGCTTAAATAAAATGGTAAATGGCCTGTATTTATATAGCGCTTTACTAGTCCCTAAGGACCCCAAAGCGCTTTACATATCCAGTCATCCACCCATTCACACACACATTCACACACTGGTGATGGCAAGCTACATTGTAGGCACAGCCACCCTGGGGCGCACTGACAGGAACAAAGCAGGGCATGGGAAGGTTGCTGGTTCGATCCCTGCTGCTCCAGTCCAGCTCCATGAATAAAGACCATCTCTGAATCGAGGAGGAGGCCTAAGGTTACATCTTTCGCCATCTTACAATGCTGTGATTGCAGCCATTCCCCAACTCTCTGTAAATGGTACTCATGGCCATTGATCAGTGGGTTTTGGTTAGTGGTTGTTGATCAATGGTTATGAGAATTTGCATAATTATGATTAAGGAACTGAGCACTCAGCCCATTGTTCTCTCAGTGGGCTGGTTTCAGTCATGCAAACGTACTGTTTATAAGATTGAAACCTGCAGTCAGCTGAGACTGAAGAAGTCACTTGGATGAGTGATGAAACGTTTCTCCCACAAAACGCTACGTCCAGATGAACAGAATCAACTTTTGGAGACTCCATGAATAAAGTATTATCAATCAGCCTGCAGGTTAGATGGAAGACACTATCTAGAGTTCTACTGTTTTATTGATATGTGCTGACCCTTTATTATGAAAGCACCTGTGTGCTCTAACACCTTATCGACCCGTGCTGACACAGGTTACAGGTGAATTATTCTTCAGTTATGCATTGTAACTTAAGCCATAACCTGATGTGCACCTCCTGAGAAATGTAACTACACATTGGGTTGGCATAAACTTGGCGTGGAAGGTTGCGGTGTAGGAATAAAAGGAGTGTACAGTAACATCAGTTAGAACGTAGCATTCCCACAGAAGTTGAGCTTCAGTTTACTGTAGTCTCTGTTAGTTCAGCAGGGTTTTATTCTGAACCGGTGGGACAGTGACCACTTTCCTTCCTGTCCCGGTCACAGTTTGAGCTTTGTTTCTGTCATTGTCTACGAAGCTTAGAAAGAAAAGCGCCTGGACTTCTTTAAGTTGCTTGAAGACGTTTCACCTCTCATCCGAGAAGCTTCTTCAGTTCTAGAGTCAAATGGTGGAGAGTCCCAGATATAAACCTAGTGGGAGTTTCCCCCCCAAAGAGGGACTAATAATAAAAATAATGTACACTTTTTATTGATCCCCGTAGGGAAATTCTCTGCATTTAACCCATTCACTCAGTGAAGCAGTGGGCAGCCACCAGTGCAGCGCCCGGGGAGCAGCGTGTGGGGATGGTACCTTGCTCAAGGGTACCTCAGGGTAGCCGTTCAGGGGATTCGAACCCCTGACCTTCCGATCATGGGGCAACCGCTTATAGGGAAGCGCTGTATAAGGTTCCCGTTATTGATGTTTGGGTGGTTGACCGGAACGGATTTTCTCCTGTCACTTTCTCGTCATCCCTGACGTGCTCTCCGTTGCAGTGTTGCCAACTCCTCAGTAAGGAAAATCGCTATTGGTTGTCCTAGAAGTCGCTAAATGACGTCATCGCCTAATTTGCATAATTGGTCATGCTAATCTAATTGTAACCTATGTTGTTGGAGAGAGAAATAACATCGTGGAAGAGACATAAAGTGAGTAAAAAACGTCCTAAATGCATTTAGAGTTTATTTAGAACTACAAATTAAATTTCTTTTAGCAATTATTGGTTTTTTTAATGTCACAATTCCAACCCTGCTCCTTTACCCGGGCTTGGACCGGCAAAAGTGACCCGAAATAGGCACTCTGGTGGAATTACTTTGTGTGTGTGTGTTTATGAGTAGTTTTAAACCTTGTGATCCACAAAACAGCATAAGAGTAAAAGAAGAACTGACTGCGTTACAGCACCCGCTGCTTGTTGAAAGTAAAAGCGATAAGCGTTTTCACGTCTTTTTTAGCAACTTTTTTTCTAAAAAAAAAAAAACTCGCTAAAGGGTCTGAAAACTCTCTAAATATAGCGACAAAGTCGCTAAGTTGGCAACACTGCTCCGTTGTTTTTTCCCTGCTAATTTTAGCATCACACGGCACAGCTTCTGTATCACGTGGTATAAGGCTCCGCCCTTGTCATTTGTTGAGCAGGAAGAGTGAGCGCTTGTTTTCATGCAGAGTACGTCCCGGATCAAAATGCGGTACAGTCGTCGTCTTTTTTCTTTTTTTTTTAAATGGTTGTCATTTGGAAATGAGATCGCACATAAGTATGAATCGAGATTGCAATTTTCTAACGATTAATCGTGCAGCCCTACTGTTTGGTCTCTCCAATGTAGAGGTCTGGGCATTCCTCGCTGCACTGTACAGCATACACCACATTGTTAAGTTTGTGTTTTGGAGTTTTGTCTTTGGGACGAACCACTTTGTGTCTGAGTGTGTTTCTGGGTCTGAAATACACCGGGATGTCGTGCTTGGAGAAAACTCCTGAGTTTCTCTGATACACTGCCTCTTTCGCTTTTCTTTCCAAGCTCCTTAGACTACGATGACCTGAATGGCTGAGAACCTTCACAGACATATTTCTGTCATCAAAGGAAGTTGTTCTGTTAGGTCTGTCTTGTGGAGGTCCCCTCAGCTGCAGTTGCCTTGTAATGCCTTGTGCCTTGCGCTCATTGGCTGGTTTGGTTGCTCACCTCAAAGCTGTGAAGTTCAACTTGGGACCGCCCACTTTGTTTTTGTTTCTGGCTGAATGCCATTGGGCGTCTCATCACTGAAGCACGTTGCCCTTGAGGTGAAGACACGTAACCTCTGATATGCTGATGGGGAGCCCCTGGTTTCTGACCCCTTACCTGTCTTAGCTCTGAGAACTGGAGACTTTCCTGAGGAGTCTAAAAGAAGATGTTGATGATGGAACTGGCGTGTCTCTTTGATTGGTCAGATGCTGATAATATTGATGTTTTTGATGAGGGTATTGATAATGTAATGTGGTGGCTCCAATGGTCAGTCATGATGATGATGTAACACAGCCCCTCTTTCTGATTGGTCAGACGGTGGGGAAGAGCTCAAAGATGCTGCAGCACATCGACTTCAGGATGAGGTGCATCCTGCAGGATGGGCGGATCTTCATCGGCACCTTCAAGGCCTTTGACAAACACATGAACCTCATCCTGTGTGACTGCGACGAGTTCAGGAAGATCAAGTAAGTGATCTGGCTCCACCTATACACTGGATTAAGGGGTGGAGCTACAGGTGTTAAAAGTCACACAGAGAAAACCAATCGAACCAGAGGCTGCATGTCACTAGCCAGGGTTAACTCTGGGTTTTATAAGGTGTCTTCCACAGACAGCAATCCCTGTGAGTGTAATCTGATACAGTCACATAAGTGTCTGAGCTGAAGCAGCAGAAACTGGTGATTTTTGGCACAGAGCGGGAAAATAAACATTTCAATTACAGAGAATGATTTGTCTGAGCGTGCTCAGTGCTGTTCTTTGTTTCTAAGGTGATGGTTGCACATCAGACCGGGGTAGCTTTAAACTGTATCCATGGAAACATTAAAGCTTCCTGTCCACATCTTGATAGAGACAGAGTGCACACACCTGAACACCTTTTCAACCAATCACATTCATTCACCCTGATCTGATTTCATCTTTGCAACTGAACGACACAAGGGGTGTCCAAATTCATGGGCTGCATCCTCCTGAGGACGTCACAGCGACGCGACGTTTTTTGAAGGATGGGTCGGGTGTGTCCTTTGTGGCCCACCATATCCCAGAATTCATAGCGTGGCCCAGCCAATTGCAGTTTCCAACAATGGCGACCGCTACTAAGTTTTAATTTTACTCTTATTACTCTTTCTGGGTCACAAAATAAACTTTGAAGATATTTTCAGGCGAGAAAGTAGCTGTGTAAAATCAAATATCTGCTCGGTTTATCAAGACATCACATATTTGCAAAACTGCTCCAACGTTTTCGGAGACGTCTGCTACCCACCAGCTCGATGTGCCAGGCAAACTCCCGGCACATGGTTTTCAGATCACAGCCGTCTTTCGCTACTCAGGTCAAACATGATATATAAGTCACTTGGATAACTTGTTTTATTTGTTCCTGAGTAAATCAGTTTGGCTGAGATCAAAGTTATTAGATTTTAAATAAAACTTTAATAATCCCCCCGGTGGGTTCCTCCGGGGTTTTCACACAGCTGAATAAACATCAAACAGAAAACTGATTAAACAGACGTGTGAGACGGTTGAGAGTTTACTCCAGTGTCCTGTTATATTTCAGAAAGCAAGGAGCAGACGGCGAGGTTATTAAACTCCTGTGAGTCAGCAGTGACGCTAATGTGAAGGCTAGACCGCTCCATTTCACAGCCTCGCACTTCCGGCGTACCCGACCTTCTGAGGACCCGGCCCACGTAGACCGCGAAGGCCGGGTCCTCAGGAGGATGCAGCCCATGAATTTGTAACCACACCGTGACTAATTTCTGGGTGTTTTTCAGGCCAAAGAACTCGAAGCAGCCGGAGCGTGAGGAGAAACGTGTTCTGGGTCTGGTGCTGCTGAGGGGGGAGAACCTGGTCTCCATGACAGTGGAGGGCCCGCCCCCTAAGGACGTGAGTGGCCCCTGCGGGAGGAGCTTCGTGAAACTGTGTTTGTTTGTGTTGAATTAATTCTGACCTCTGACCCCTCTCCTACAGACGGGGATCGCTCGTGTCCCATTGGCAGGCGTGGCAGGAGGGCCAGGCGTGGGGCGGGCAGCAGGTCGCGGCGTTCCCGCTGGTGCTCCGATGCCTCAGGCACCAGCTGGCCTTGCGGGGCCGGTCAGAGGTGTGGGCGGACCATCGCAGCAGGTAAATATGGTGATGCCAGCTGGTCTCAGTGTGTGTGTGTCTGAGCACGCTCAGTGATGACAGTTTCCTGTGTTTGGGCAGGTGATGACGCCGCAGGGTCGAGGGACGGTTGCCGCCGCAGCAGCAGGCGCCAGCATCGCTGGGGCGCCGACCCAGTACCCACCTGGGCGAGGAGCCCCGCCCCCCATGGGCAGAGGAGCCCCACCTCCAGGTCAGTGATGTCACTGTAAGACAACTTGGCAACAAGACCAAGTTTGATGTGATGTTTCTTTAAAAACAAATAAAATCCCAAGAAGCTACAGGTGAGGCACCAGGTGCGTTCAGATTCCTCAGTCATGTGACCTGCATTCTCCTCATGGTGCTGCAGTGGTTCCTATGTCACCTGTAGAGAAGGAGACCCTGGACCTGTAGTTTGTAGCGCTGACCATCAGAATATGACCTGCATAAACAAAATCACAGCAGAAGGAGAAATCAGTGGGAGGAGTCAGATGTGGGTTCGTTAGTCCGTACTCTAGGTTTCGTAGTTTAAACATGGCGGGCATGCAGCGTCAAGCTGAGGAGTCTGTTGGTGCGGTCGTTGCTCCTCTCCTTTTCTTCACCTGGAGACTGAGTGATCACCTGCCCAGGTGTGAGGCTTCTGCTCTGTGGCCCTCTGTGAGCACAAGGGGAGGAGCCTCTTAAACAAAGCGCTGCTCAGTGATCATGTGATCAGTGATCATCCTCTTCATTATCAAGAATCAGTTTACTCTCTTACAGGGTCAGCTGTTCCCTGATGATTGGTCCATTTTAATCTCTCCCCCCTCTCTGCAGGTATGATGGGACCGCCCCCTGGCATGCGACCACCGATGGGTCCTCCAATGGGCATGCCACCTGGTCCGGGTCGCGGCGCTCCAATGGGTATGCCCCCCCCAGGCATGAGGCCTCCTCCGCCGGGCATGAGAGGTAAGATTTCACTCTGGAAACACCCAATCGGATCACATCGTGGTATTTATCAGACCAATGTGACTTGTGCTCTGCTCTTTCAGGACCACCTCCTCCTGGGATGAGACCTCCCCCACGGCCCTGAAGAGGCTCCACCCCTTCACACACACCTGTTGTATAGATTTTTTTTTTTTCAACTTCTGGTTTGTGTTTTTTTTTTTTTTTTAAATAAAGTTTTTCAGTGTGATTCCACTTAGTTTGTGTAGTTTGTATGGTTATCACTTCAAGAAGCCAATCAGAGCCTAGGGGGTGTCAGCAGAAGGCGGAGCCTGTGGCGTCTGAGTGCACTGCAATCATCCCTTTTGCTCAGGAAGGGTTCTCACTGAGAGACGTGCTCCAAAGTATCTGCATGGCAGTGATAATCAGCTGTTCCAAACACTAAGGAAAGGAGCTTCAGTGCTTCCTTTAGATCAGCGGTGGGCAACTCCAGGCCCCGAGGGCCGGTGTCCCTGCAGGTTTTAGATGTGTCCTTGAACCAACACAGCTGATTTAAATGGCTAAATTAGCTCCTCAACATGTCCTGAAGTTCTCCAGAGGCCTGGTAATGAACTAATCATGGGATTCAGGTGTGTTGACCCAGGGTGAGATCTAAAACCTGCAGGACACTGGCCCTCGGGGCCTGGAATTGCCCACCCCTGCTTTAGATGAAAGTATTAATTCGGTCTCCAAAGTCAGTCCATGGCTGTGTCCCAATCCAGCGACCGCACACTTCGAGTACGCATTTTGAGACCTATTACGTCACAGCGACGACGGCTATTTGTACTCCAAATGCGCCGTCCATTTCCCCAAATTTGAAGTGTGGTCCAGTGTATACTTCCTGGTCCCATATATCCCACGATTCATAGCTGGGTGTGGATAATTTAGCCGAAAAATACGGCAGAAGCGGAGCGGCCGAAGAGTGAACTTTCAAAAGTAAGTACCAAACGGACTTTAACGTGTGTTTGAACGAGCTGACGGTTCACTCGTTAAGCTGAAAGAAAGATGCTTTAATCACAGCAGTCACACATGTGTCCACTGCACCATCTGGAACTCTTCTTGTTTACACTCGTAATAACACAAACACTAAATCCTGCTTCTCTGGTGCTGTTGTGTAGCAGTGTGTACACCTGAGACTGTCACCTGTCTGTCTGTCCTGCACACTCTCTCTGTTTCTTTCTCTCTGATTGTGGAATAAAAGTATGAACATGTGTTTATAAGTCACACTTGTGTTTGAATCCTGCAGCTTATCACACATTTGATTTCCATGTGTGACGACTGCAAGTGTCCAGAGTGAGGACAGACTGAGGGAGCCACTGCTGCACATCATCTGTGAGGCTTTGCAGCCCTGATGATCCACCAGGACAAACTCAGCAGTGTGTGAGGAAGAGGAGGAGGAAGAGCCAGCAGCAGCTGACAGATGGAGAGAATAGACAGACTGTTCCCTGTTTGTGAAGGACTGCTAGAAAAGTTTAACATAACTGTCTGTGCTGAATCAGTCTTATTAGGTAATGTTCACATAATGTGATCCTCCCAGTGTTTCCAGTGTGAGAGAAAGTACTCAGGGCCTTCAAGTTACACACTATGAAAGGCAGCAACAAGTTTAATGTTCAGAAACCTAAAGTCTGTATCAGCAGCAGAATGGAGCTAAAATAAATGTTGGTTTCAGTTCTATGAAGCTTTGAGTATTTTGGATCAGTAGCACTGCTGTGTTTGTTGCATCATATTGCTGTAACTGTTTATATGCTTTATATATTCTGAGCTAAGTTGATCTATAGTGTTACATCATATTCTATAAGGATGTTATGTGTTTGTAGACTTTCTGCCCAGTTTGACCCATTTAGCAGACGTCAGCCTGTTTAAGGCTCTGATATCTATTCTGTGTGACTTACAGCAGTTATGACATGGTCTGATTTTCTCACCCAATAAAGGAATATTTCATATATCAGTCTACTCTTCATTCTATCAGACACAGTTATCACAGCTCGTACATTTGCTTTTTACACATATATGTAAACATTGAGACAAATTTAGTAATGCCAACATATTAAACGAACAATATTTGACTCATATATAACACATCTGTATACACACTGTCACAGATACTCGTCTTTGAGTGAAGATTTAAGGTGATAGGAAATATAAATAACTGCAACTTGAATCTTTGACCCAGAGTTCAAGCTCTGCTGTAATAACTAATAATCTGACAATACTATAATATTGGCCATATTATATTTACATTACCACAGTGAGATGACTTTAGTCGCATGAACAACATCAGCTCATTGTTATTTACTAGCTAATCTTAAACGACTGTTCAGCACAGGAATGAAGCCCAACAACCATGTTTTTACTGTGGCCTCAGCCTCAACTAATCAAAGTGAGGTCATAAAAATGAATGAACAACAAAACACTTTTCTCCTTCATTTCTTTTTTTGACACTTTTTATTTGTTTAGGAACATTTTTATGCAACAAGATAAAAGAAAAAACAGAAACAGTATGAGGTCATGGGAAGATAACATACACCTGTACATACATCTGCACATCCACACATACATACGTCAACAAGTCTGCATTACTAATTCTATGCATCAAAGGGTGCTGCCACAAGCTGTAAAGTCCAGCCATTTTCTCCACCGTCTCCTTCCCAAATCTCCCTGCAGTCGCAGAGTGAAAGTCATACATTCCATCAATTTGACGTCTTCCACTATAGAGGTAAAAAGTGTTACAGTGGGAGGATCTCTACAGAGCCAGCGTTTTGTTATGGCCTTCTTCGCAGAAGCCAAGAGAACTTTCAGAAGGTAAACATCATCTGCAACTAAATCGTCTGTAAAATATCCCAGATACAATGAGGTAAATGTACAAGACACGTGGAATCCCAACACCTCTGTAATTATCTTTATAACTTCCGTCCAGAAGGGTCGTATGAGTGGGCAGGACCAGAATATATGACCGTAATCAGCCACGACTTCCCCACAATTCCTCCAGCAAAACGCAGGTGTAGCACTGAATTTAGACTTCTGTTTAGGCGTTATGAAATAGTGTATAATGTTCTTCCAGCAGAAGTCCCGCCACATGTTGGAGTTAGTCGTGGTAAACTGTGTCTCCCAGATCCGTGCCCACCCATCTTCTGTAATCACAATGTCCATTTCTTTTTCCCATTTCTGCTTTATGTAAACCGTTGAGTGCCCTTTGAGCTTAGTCAGACATTTATACAGTTTACTTATCAAGGCTCTGTTACTCCCAGAGTCATAAGCATCAATGAAAATATTAACAATCGAGAAGTCTCCACGGACACAGCTCTTCAGTCTTTTGCCAATATAGTCACGGAGTTGCAAGTATCGAAAAAAGTCTTGTTTCCCGAGATCGTAAGTCTTGCATAGGGTATCAAAAGCCATAATTTTAGATTTTACAATAACCAAACACCCAGCAGTGATTCCATGCCACACCCATTGTTTAAATCTACTATCGTGGGAAGCAGGTAAAAAAATCAGGGTCATACGCTGGCCACCTCAGAAGTTTTATCTCTTCCTGGAGTTGCGCCTGCTTGACCACTCCCCTCCATATTTTTAATGTAAAAGTGACCCAGTGGCTGGGCGTCAAGGTATCGTCCAAATCAGAAGCCGCGTGACCAAGTCTAGACTGGATTGGCGTGTCTGAGAGAGACATCTCAATCGTCTTCCACCTCGCACAAAAAGATGGATTACACCAACACACCAAGGACCTCAGCTGAGCAGATAAGTAGTAATTCCTTAATGAAGGTAGAGCCAAGCCCCCTTTGTCTTTCGGCAACTGCAAAGTAGAGAACTTCACCCGTGGTCTTTTGTTAAGCCAAATGAATCTCGAAATCTGCTTATTCCATTCCCTGAATTGCTTCTCTGGAATTTGAATAGGTAAAGCAAGAAAAAGATAGAGTAGTTTGGGGAGAATATTCATTTTAATTATCTGTATCCTGTTGCCAAGGTCGAGAGGGAGCAAGGCCCAAATGTTGAGATCGCTATATATTTCTCTATTAATACGACTGTAATTAATATCATACAGTTGTGTCAGATCTCTAGGCAGAAACACTCCCAAATATTTGATAGCAGTTGCCTCCCAATTAAACTTGAATTTTGCCAGTAGTGTCTGGTCCGGAGAAAAATTAAATGACAGAACTTGAGTTTTTTTGACATTAAGGACATACCCTGAATACAGGCCATATGTTTCCAACATCCCCATTAACACTGGTATACCTGAGCTGGGATCCGTGATTGTCACCAAGACATCATCTGCATATAGAATCAGAATCAGAATCAGAATGGGTTTATTGCCAGATGTTGAGGTTTACAACATTAGGAAATTGCTGCGGTGCTTCAGTGCAGACAATAAGAATTAAAGTGCTATGTAGAAAGAAAGATATGTGCATGAGATATACATGAGATATATACATGAGAATAAGAATTATGAGTGCTACGTAGAAAGATATATACATGAGTGCAGGTGGTGATCAGTGCCGAACATGAAATGATGCAGTGACACAGCGTAGGGTCATGTGTTAGTGGCGGGGACAGTCATGTGGTTATTGTTCATGTGTCCAACAGCAGAGGGGAAGAAACTGTTCTTGTGGCGAGAGGTTCTGGTGCGAATGGACCGGAGCCTCCTGCCTGAGGGGAGCAGGTCAAACAGACTGTGTCCAGGGTGAGAAGGGTCAGCTGAGATCCGGGCTGCACGCCGCAGTGTCCTGGAGGTGTACAGGTCCTGCAGAGATGGGAGTCTGCAGCCAATCACCTTCTCAGCAGAGCGCACAACACGCTGCAGTCTCTGTTTGTCCCTGATAGTGGCTCCAGCGTACCACACGGTGATGGAGGAGGTGAGGATGGACTCGATGATTGCAGTGTAGAATTGCATCATCGTCCGTGTTGGCAGGTTGAATTTCTTCAGCTGCCTCAGGAAGTACATCCTCTGCTGGGCTTTCTTGATGACGGAGGTGATGGTGGGCTCCCACTTCAGGTCCTGGGTGATGGTGGTACCCAGGAAGCGGAATGAGTCCACAGAGGTGATGGGGGTGTCAGTCAGGATGATGGGGGGGAGTGGGGCTGTGTGCTTCCTGAAGTCCACAATAATCTCCACTGTCTTCTGGGCATTCAGCACCAGGTTGTTGTGGCTGCACCAAGACACCAGACGTTCAACCTCCCTCCTGTAGGCAGACTCATCCCCGTCCGAGATGAGCCCAATAACGGTGGTGTCATCTGCAAACTTGATTAGCTTGACAGACTGGTGGGTGGAGGTGCAGCAGTTGGTGTACAGGGAGAAGAGCAGAGGAGAAAGAACACAGCCCTGAGGGGAGCCGGTGCTGATGGTCCGGGAGTCCGAGACATTCTTCCCCAGCCTCACGTGCTGCTTCCTGTCCGTCAGGAAGTCAGTGATCCACCGGCAGATGGGGTCAGACACATTCATCTGGGAAAGCTTGCCTCGGAGATGGTCTGGAAGGATGGTGTTGAAGGCAGAGCTGAAGTCCACAAACAGGATCCTAGCGTAGGTTCCTGGGGAGTCCAGATGCTGCAGGATGAAGTGTAGGGCCATGTTGATGGCGTCGTCTACAGACCTGTTGGCTCTATATGCAAACTGCAGGGGGTCCAGGAGGGGGGCCGTGAGGGTCTTGAGATGGGAGAGAACTAGGCGCTCAAATGACTTCATGACCACAGATGTCAGAGCCACGGGTCTGTAGTCATTTAGTCCAGTGATCCTAGGTTTCTTGGGGACAGGGATTATGGTAGAGGACTTGAAGCAGGCAGGCACATGACATGCCTGCAGTGAGGAGTTGAAGATGCCAGAAAACACTGGGGCCAGCTCGTTTGCACAGTGTCTGAGGGTGGCAGGAGACACGCCGTCTGGGCCGGGAGCTTTCCGAGCATTCAGACTCCTAAACTGCTTCCTCACATCTGCTTCATGAATATGCAGAGTTGTGGTCGGAGGAGGTGGTGTGAAATCCTCTTTTGTGTGGGGTGAGGGGGCGGGTGTTGCAGGTGAACAGTTTGAAGGTGGTGATGGCTCTATGGAGGGGGGAGAGGTGGGGGAATGAGTGTCCAAAGTGCCTCTATTGTTGGGGTCGTTGGAGGTGTGAAGGCTGCCTGATGGCTCGTCAAAACGGCAGTAGAAGTCGTTAAGGGTGTTGGCTAAGAGCAAGTCATCAGTGGAGTGGGGGGTTTTAGGCTTGTAGTTTGTAATATTCCTAAAACCTTTCCACACAGAGGCCGAGTCATTCTCTGAGATCTGCTGCTGCATCTTCTCAGAGTGCTGATGTTTGGCAATGTCCACTTCCTTAGTGAACCTGTACTTGGCCTCTCTGTAGCAGTCCCTGTCTCCGCTTCTGAACGCCTTACTCTTTTCCAGCCACAGCTTTTTGAGTTTAGGAGTAAACACACCTTGTACTCGTCCCCTCCTATTACAATCCCTTTCAACGATGTTTCCTGACGTATAGCCTGGGCTAGAGGTTCGATAAACAAGTTGAAGAGGAAGGGGCTTGCTGGACACCCCTGTCTACATCCTCGTTCTAAAAAAATAGTATCGGAGAGGCTACCGTTAATTTTTATTCTGGCAGTAGGGAGAGAATAAAGAGCTTGGAAACATCTTATAAACTCGCTACAGAAACCAAATCTTTTCATCACTAAGAAGAGGAAGTCCCAATTCACTGAATCATATGCTTTTTCAGCATCTAAGCTAAGAATAACTGAGCTTGTTTTCTTATTATTAATGTGTTCGATGATGTGTAAAGCTCGTCTAATATTATCGTGGGTTTGTCTATTTTTCAAGAAACCCGTTTGGTCTTCATCAATCAAAGAAGGCATTACAGCATCCATTCTTCGCACCAAAATAGTTGTGTATAGTTTATAATCTGAGTTCAGGACACTTATCGGCCTATAAGATTTGCAGTTTAGTCTATCCTGTCCCCCCTTTGGCAAAACCGATATGAAGGCCTCCTTCCAAGAGGGAGGTACCAGACCTCCTTTCAAAATGTAGTTAAAACTAGTTTCCAACAGGGGAAGAAGGCTTTCCCTCATGGTTTTGTACCATTCGGCAGGGAGCCCGTCGGTACCTGGTGATTTATTGGATTTAAGGCTGGAGATAGCTTTAATTATTTCTTCCCGAGATATTAAGGACGTTAACTTATTATTTGCCTCTCGACCAATCGTAGGCAGGTCTAAGGAATTCAAAAAGTCAGTCATCTTATTTACATCACCCTGAGTAGATTGACTATATAAGGATTTGTAATACTTTTCAAACGCTTTTTGAATTTTATCCAGGTCAGTTACAACATTGTTACCAACCGGGTCTCTAATCTTATAAATATTATTTTCAGCTTGCTGTTTTCTAATCCGCCACGCCAACTGCTTCGCCGCCTTAGGCCCCGCCTCATAATACCTCTGTTTCATGAACCTTATGTTTTTCTCTACTTCTTCGCTCAATATCTTATCTATCTCCTGCTTAATCGGTCTGATCTGGTGGGTTACTGTAGTATTTTTATCCTTTAGACCTGACTGTTCCAAGGCCATTAATCTATTCTGCAGTTGTAACAATTCTTGTGACTTTTTCTTTTTAATCATGGTCGACCACGCAATTATTTTACCTCTGAGGACAGCTTTGGCTGCATCCCACACAATACTGTGATTTGTCTCTCCATTATTGTCCTGCAGGTACAAGTTAAGATCGGCTGTCATTTGTTTCACAAAAGCGGGGTCATTTAACATACCGGTATTTAGTCTCCACAAAGTTGTCTTCCGTGTCCCGTCCAAATGTAACGTTATATAAATTCCACTGTGGTCAGAGACATCTCTTGGACCTATTCTGCAATCTTTTATCCTGTCTAAATCCCTATTAAACATAAAACAGTAATCTATCCTCGAATACACTGAGTGTCGAGCAGAGTAAAAAGTGAATCCTGACGCTGACCCATGGATAGATCGCCACACATCAATAAGTCCTAATTCCGTTAACATTCCTTTAACCCGTTTCCCTCCAGACGTGCTTTTCCTGTCCCTATTATTTGAGTCTAATCTGGGATTTAACAGTAAATTAAAATCTCCTGCACAAATAAGAGTTCCCACCGTTTCCTTAGAGATCAAATCAAATATCTTCTTAAAAGAAGCTTGCGTTGCTTCCCGGGGGTTGCATAGACATTTAATAGTGTGACCGTCTTATTCTCTATTCTACCTTTTACTAAAACAAACCGACCTTCCTTATCACTTATAGTAGATATATGTTCAAATTTTATTTTATTTGAGATAAGGATAGCTACTCCTCGTTTTTTCCCGGCCCTATACGATGAATAGAATGTATGTCTGAAACCCATCTTTTTTAATTTCTCATGTTCTGCATTGTCTAGATGAGTTTCTTGCCAATATGCCAAATCTACGGTCTCCTTTTTCAATTTGGCAATTAATTTGCTTCTTTTAATAGGGCTATTCAGGCCATTTACATTTAGTGACAGCATTTTATAGAAATTATAAGCCATCAAGTGGAGATGTGGAATACAACATAATCAACCCAGACCTCAGAACATCACAACCAGAACTCACTGAACAGCAAACACACCAAACATTAACAAGAGCTTCCAATACAAAGGATATAAGAGTGTCCTTTGACATTGAGGGGACTGGCCACAAGGTGGGGCTCCTCATCCGACAAGAGGGGAGTGACCGACAAAAAAGCCAAAAAAGGGCAAAAAATAAACGAAACAGTCTCTTATCGCTACTAGACATAACGTGGTGGTTCTCTAACCATGTCCGTAGGCACCAACCTAAAGAAATATGAATTCTGAAGGATACGAAAGTCAGTGTTCCTGCGGTTAGATTATCAAAACTCTACCGCCAGCTATCTCACCGTTGTCCCGCCATCAGCTGTTCACTCGTCTGCTGGCACTTTTTCTTGCTCCCTCCGGAATGCTTGGAGTTTTTCCCACACGTGCTGCTGGAAGCCGCCCCCGCAGTGTGCTGTCTGCGTTTCCCAAGGAAGTAGCTGCTTTATCGTGTCCTCTGTCATCCTGTTGGTTTGGTTCCCCAAAGTGATCTTACCCACGGCTATTCCCCGCTTTCTTAAATCCTCGGCAGCTTGGCTCGCGGTATTATATAGGACATTGCCTGACGCATAAAACACTCGCATCTTACTTAGTAGTGTCTGGAAGCGGATCCCCCTGTCCTTCAAAGCCTTCTTAACTGGGATATATTCCCGTCTCCTTTTCTGCACTTCCAGGGAGTAGTCATGATCGAAATACACCCGTTTGTTTTGGATATGTACCCCTTTGTTCCACGCCGTGCGGAGAATCTCTTCTTTAACAGAGAACCGGAGGAAGCGCACTATTATTGAGCGTGGTGGGGCGTTCGGGGGTGGTTTCGGTCCCAACGCGCGGTGTGCGCGCTCAATGCCGAGAGCACGGTCCGGGCCGAAATCTTCGCCTAGGTGTTCTTTGATCAGATTTTCAACAAAGGTAGTCACCGACGAGCCCTCCGAGTTTTCCGGTACGCCGTAGATCCGGATGTTCTTGCGTCTAGCGCGGCCCTCCATATCGGACACCTTTTCCTGAAGCGCCCGTTGATTTTCCAACAGCTGCACAAGTGTATCCCTAACACCAATGTCCCAGCGTTCCGAGTCAGCCATGTTGTCCTCGACGTGCTTTAGCCAACCAGTCATCTCCTCCACCTGATCCGCCATCTCGTGTAATCTTTGATTCAATTCCTTAGAGAGTTCGGCCATTTGCTTCTTTACATCCTCCCGAAATTCCGTACCGAATGCTTTGAAGTCACTCTTCAATTCGGTTCGCAATGTAGCCATTTCGGCCACCAGTACGCTACTCACAGCATCCCGAAGCCAACCCAGACCTTCACCTCGGTCGCCATCTTGTCCCGATGCGAGGCTTGCCTCACTAGCCGCGGCGTCCTTCTCCATTTCACAGTCAAGAATGTTTCGTAGCCCGTATCCTCCCTTTTTAGATTTATCCCCACTCATTCTTGAGTCGAAAAATGGCAATGTAGCCCTAATACAGCTCTCGAGTCCGGGGAAACACACGGTTGGTGCCGGAGGTCACTCTCTATGCGGCCATGCGGTGCTTCGAGCCACCGGAAGTCCACTTCTCCTTCATTTCTGTCACACAAAGCTGTATGAAACGTTTCTCGCGGTTAGTATCATAGTTGCTAGTCAACCTGAGCAGCGCGACGAAGGCCTGTTTCACAAGCCTCTCACTTCCGCACTTCTCGTACTTCCTAGCACGCGCCATACGTAGTGCACGAACTGCGCGTACTCCACAGCGTGCGGTCGCTGGATTGGGACACAGCCTGTGTGACTGACTGTTGGAGGCTGAATAATCTGCATCTCATTATACTTGGTTCAACTGAACAATGGTCAATGTTCAAGGACTGATTACTGTTAGATCTTATAAGATCTAACAGTTTGATGAACGACATCTCCAGGTGTGAAGTTTCAGCCTCTTACTGACCACTGTTTGATTTCCTTGTCCATCTCATTAACTGAAGAGAGACATCGATCTCTTACTTGGAAATTTTATAACAGCCTTCTGCATAATGACAACTTCTGTATTGAAGTGAAAAATCTAATGGTGGAAATAGACCAACTGGATTTGTCACAAGTGAGCAAATAGGAATGGTTCAGAGTCCAAGTGAAACAGATGGCAGTTCAAATGAGCAAATGTGCCAATAAACAGAAAAGACAGGAGCAACAAACCATTATTGAGGGCATTAACAAGCTGTGCTGGAAACAGGATTCATCACTGGATGAACAATTACAACTAAATAATTTTCAATCCCAATGTGACAAACTGTTGTTAGAGAAAACCAACGGCGCCTATGTTCGTTCAAGAGCTGGATGGATGGAGGAGGGAGAGAAAAACTTTTCCTACGTCTTTAATTTAGAGAAACACTGAAAAGAAGAGTCAATCACTGGATATTGAGGAGATTTGACTGAGGACCAAGACAAAGTAAATGAAGAAACATTACAATTCTGCAGCAACCTTTATAAGTCCAACTATTCAGCGGCGAATGGTACTGTGTTTCCTGAGAGTCTTAGAGGCTTTATTGGAACATTGGACGAAAGTGTGAAGGATCATATGAAGGGTAAACTTGCAACAGAAGCGCTGGAAAAGGCAGTCGAACAAATACCCAAATCAGCAGGAACTGATGGGCTAATGGTGGAATTTTACTCCTTTTTCTGGGATCACATTAGATCATTGCTCTACAGTGCTTATTTACAATGTACCTCATCAACTAATCTGTCACCCACATGCTGACTCCATGTGGTGTCGTATTCTCAGATCTTCATTCAAGGAATTACGAGGGATTGATTTTTTATTAGGATGTGACTGAGATCAGTACAATTCCTGTTAAACTACCTAGTTTCCATAAACAGATTCTTTACGCCTGGAAAATGATTTTTGCACAACTTCTCTCCCCACATGTTGAGAATGTGGAACAATAGACTTAAACCACTAACAGAAAGTTATTATTGATCAGAAACTGGTTTGAGCGGCATCTTGTTTGTAACTGACTTGTTGGACTCTAATGGTGCTTTATTGGATTTTGTATCTTTTCTGAAGAGAAACAATTTAGACTGCCCACTAAAACATTACAGAAAGGCTTGTCACGCTATCCCATTAGCTCTGAAGCAGCTAATATGCAACACATTGTTATATTCTGACGTCAAACCAGCGCTGCCAAGTTTAAAAATGGGAAACTGTAATTTAAATGATAGCAAATGTAACAATAAGTTTATTAGTGTGAACTTCAAATCAATTCCTTTCCATGAGTTTGACTTGGGTAGACGTCTGCAGGCCTTCACGGGCATCAGTCACTCATGGAAAAAGCGTTTTCGGAATTTGTTAAGTGGCCTGTTCCCCCAAAAGTTAAACAAACCCATTTTAAGGTAATTAATAATATATACCCAGTATCTGAGGAGGTTTACATTTGAGGTGGACCTGTGCTCTTTTTCTGATCCTGTATCAGCTGTTTTTTGGTCAGCTGGAGAGAGTTTAGATGGAAAATTATCACCAGATTCTACAGAACAGCAGAACCGCTCAGATGGGCCCAACACATGTTCATGCTGGAGCAACTGTGGGACACACTCTGCCAACCATACCCATATATTTGGGCTCTGCCCTAAACTGGAGGCAGTTTTCAAAGTAAATATTCCATGACGTCCTAGTGTTGGGAAGGAGTCCAGAACTTACTGACTGCAAAGCCAAAACTCAGCAGCTAAATAAAGTACTCACTGCAGCCCTAAAAACCAGAACTATCAGGTGGTTAAAACCAGAACCTCCCACATGTAACATCTGGATCCAGAAAGTGTGTGGTGCCTATCTGATGGAACACATTACATACTCAGACTACAGAGACCTGTTTTTGAGAAACGGGGGACCCATGCTGCCTTTGTTAATACAGTGAAGAGCGCCACCTAGTGTTGGGAGCTCTCTTTCTCGGCACACACACACATTTATTTATGGATGGCACAGGGAACGGGGAGACCGGAGGACTGCCTCATATAGGGTTGCCAACCGTCCCTTAAAAAACAGAATCGTCCCGTATTTAGAAACAAAAGTACACGTCCCGTATTGAGCTAATAAGGGACGCACTTTGTCCCGTAATACAGTGAGAATCAAAAGTAGTCTATAACTTTTAATGGAATTAACGCTTTGTTTGAAAACATAATTCCCAGCCCCTCTCCTGCTTTGTGACCAATGAGCTGACAGCACACTTATGACAATTCGAGTATGACAAGTCAGATTACCGCTTATCTCATTGGTCGAGGAAAGGTCGCTTACGAAGAAAATACCGGAAGACAACAGATGACCACAACAAGAAGCATGGCCAACAGGGAAACAAACGCCGACACTGCGGTGCAAGTCTCGGACGGCACACTGTGCCTCCATAAAATGAAGGTTATAACAGAAAATCTGTCGCTCTCTCTCTCTGTCTTTCACTCACACAGACACACCACCACCATCAACTTTGCTAAATTGCTAATGAAAAACATTAATCAGGCAGCTGTGATTGAGCAACAGTGTAAATCCAACTATTTTCACGGTTGTTGTGGTCGTGATAATTTTGTGATGCCACATCGAAAAGGCTCGGATGAGCTTTCCAAAGTTCTACAAGTTGTGCCTCCATCGCTTGTGTCCAGATCACACGCTGCACAGCCGTGCTGCTCCATCTTTTTCACCGACGTTTACGTGTTTGCGCGTGAGCAATGTGAGCGCCTGTGGTGACACCCTTACGAGCGATTGATGATCGGCAGTGTTGGGAAGGTTACTTTTAAAATGTATTCCATTACAGAATACAGAATACATGCCCCAAAATGTATTCTGTAATTCTGAATACTTTGGATTACTTAATATATTATCATGCTTTTTACAACAACGTGAATGTACTATTGCTGTGTGATTTATTACTATTACTGAAGGTCCGCGACTCCGAACTGTAGTAAAGGGACCTCTGACTGATACCGCGGGGTCCCTGTCGGCTCGTAGCCGAAAAATAGCTTTACTTTGTTGTGTGGGTCAACTTTTCTGGCGAGAGACAGAGAGAGACGTTGAAAGGCTGCTCCAACGGAACTTATTGTTTTCGGAGGAAAACACGAACACGGTGTACAGTCGAGTTCTTAATCCGGTTGTTCAGTCTGACGTCACTAGCCGTGTCTGGGTCTAAACTCCGCTGCAGGTCCATATATCAAACGATCACTATGGCATTACTGAGAGTTGAAAAACTGTCTAAAGTCTTTCATCTTTAATAAAATGATCAGCGTTCTGCTCTACCAGGTGTAACAATTGAGTTTAACATCCAGGCATCCATGAAAATGGAATTTATGACATTTAACGGAGTTAGAAGTTAGCAGGGAGTTAGCTCGCTAGCTTCTATCTAAATACAATATAGCATGTCCTGACTGTGGGGTTTTGGAAACAAATTAAAACGTACAGCTCTGCTATCACTTCCAGCATAAATGAAGACAGAAAACTAAACAGCAGTGACGTTTGTAGGGTTACTGAAGTTGGGCTAGCTGGTATATAATGATGTGCTACGTGACCGCTAGCGACACAGCTATGTTAGCATAATATTGTAACGATGGTTAAGTGTTACTGGACAGTGACATGTTGGTTTTCTCTGCACACTGTTGTTGTTCCTTTAAGATTCATGTTTGGTTGGGCTGCAGGAAGTAGTGAGGGTGGTGTACAGGAAGGGGTGGGGGGACCTGGTTGTTCTGTGTGTGTGCCAGGATGAAGAGAGGTGTAGTTCGAGAGTGCTTCCCCCTGAGTTAACAACCCGCTGGCTTATGTGCCGAATAAACGGACAAACTGAGACCCCAACCGTCTGGTTCTTGTGAACGTTACATTGGTGTCAGAAGTGAAGAAAGAAAAAAGAACCCCAGAACGCCCGAGACCCTGTTGCCGGCGACGCTTGCCGTTATGAGACGAGGATGTTGCCGGGCAGGATTAAGAAGGAGACGGAGGAGAGGGAGGTTCGTCCGCGCTCGCCCGCCCATGGAGTGAGGGAAACGGCGCTGCGGCTGTCTGCCGAGGCTGGATTTTCTCCAGGTTTGACTAGGCTCGGGAACTGTTCGCACAGCGGCTGCGATTCCGGCGGGAAGGAGTCGACCTCGCTTGGCGCGCCGTCACGTGATGTAAACAAACATGGCGGCGCCCAGCAAGCTGCAGCGAATATAAAAACGCCTAAGTTCAGCGGCAAGACGCCATGGGAAGTGTTTATCGCACAGTTCGAGCTGTTAGCTGTTGCAGCTGGCTGGTCTGAGGAACATAAAGCTCTCCAATTGGCTTTGTGCCTGTGTGAGGATGCAGCTGCATGCCTGCTGCTGCTGACCGAGGAGCAGAGGGGAGATTATAATGCTCTGGTCGGAGCACTTCAGAGGCGCTTCGGGCAGTATAACCAACCAGTGCTGCTGAGGTCGGAGTTCCACAACAGACGCAGATTGCCAGGTGAGCCCCTCCGCATTTTGGCCCATGAAGTCGAGTGCCTTTGCCGGAGGGCGTATGACAGCATGCCACCATCAGTGCAGGCGGAGTTAGCTCGGGACCAGTTCCTGCAGGCCCTGAGCCCTAAAGAGCTCCGCATGCAAACTCAGCTTGCTCGGCCGGCCACACTCAGTGCAGCCCTGGAGCTAGCGTTGGAGAGGGAGATGCTTGCAGGATCCTCTGGGGGCGCTGACGACGCACACGTGGTGAGGGCTGTGTCAGCACCTGTGGAACAGATGGAGACGCCAGCGGGCCTGTGCAGTTTGGTGCAGACAGCTTCGCTGCAGTCGCCTTCCCCTCGGGCTGGCCCACACCGCCGACCTCAGAGCTGCTGGGGATGTGGACAAGTCGGACACCTCATCAGGCAGTGCCCCAAGCTTGCAGCGGTTCAGGGAAACGCCCACGGGCCCGTGTAGGCGGGAGTACACGGGCCTGGGAGAACGACATCCCCACACCACCGCCACCTCCACCCGGTGCGGCCATCACTGTGGGCTGGACCCAGGTTGTCGGCTTTTGCCATGTTCCAGTGACGATTGTGGGGGTGTCCTGTACGGCCCTGCTGGACACGGGATCCAATGCAACGCTGGTCCGACCCGATATTGTCCCAACTGGAGCTGCTGTACAACCGACTAACGTGCAACTTAAGACTGTGACCGGTGATCTGGCCCCAATGAGAGGGAAGGGAGTGTTCCAGTTCAAGGTGGGGGACCTCGGTGTGTCTTGTGCTGCCTGGGTGGCTGACGTGCAGGACGCCTGCATCCTTGGGCTGGATTTTTTACGAGCCATTGGTGGTGTACTGGACTTAGGCAAAGGCCTCCTCGTACTCCCTGATGGGAAGAAGGTGCCGCTTATTCCTCCCCCGGTCTGCACAGCATCTGCCGTGGCGTCCACCTCCACCGCAGAGACCCCTGCAGACCCGCCAGCAGAACAGCGAGCGGAGGAGGAGGAGGAGGAGAGGCTCTCAGCAGTGAGGAGTATCTGGTCAAAGAACTGTGAGGGGCTGACTCCACAGCAGCAAGAGAGTCTATGGCAGGTACTAAAAGAGTTTAGTGACATTTTTGCCCTGAAAGAAAGTGATGTTGGCTTGACACACTTGGTAGAGCACGTCATTGAGACCGGGGATGCCCAGCCTATTAAAGTGCGCCCCCGCCGCCTGCCCCTGGCTCATCAGGAGGCTGCAGACAGGGAGCTGTGTGAAATGATGAAGGCGGGCATCATAGAACCATCTGATAGCCCGTGGGCCTCCGCGGTGGTGATGGTGCCTAAGAAAAAAAGTCCTAGGATGCGTTTCTGTGTGGACTACAGACCACTCAACAAAGTGACGAAGAAAGACTCTTACCCCCTTCCCAGGATTGATGAGTCCCTCGACTTAGTAGCCGGGTCCTCCTGGTTTTCCACCCTGGACCTGCGGAGTGGCTACTGGCAGGTGCCACTGTCCCCGGAATCCAGACCGAAGACAGCCTTCTGCACTAACAGGGGACTATGGCAGTTCAAAGTCCTGAGTTTTGGCCTTTGCAACGCTCCTGCGACCTTCGAGAGGCTCATGGACAGTGTGCTGGCTGGCGTCCCACGGGAACGGTGTCTGGTTTACCTGGATGATCTTCTAGTGCACGGGAGCTCCTTTGATGCTGCCCTGGATGCCCTGAGACAAGTGTTGGAGAGGGTGGCGGCTGCAGGCCTGAAGCTGCATCCCGACAAGTGCCACTTCATGAGGAGGGAGGTGGAGTTTCTGGGCCACAAGCTGGGTCGTGAGGGCATCAGCACTTTGGAGGAAAAAATTCACACCATTACCGAGTGGCCCACACCAGCAGACCAGAAACAGCTCAAAAGCTTCCTAGGACTGGCGTCTTATTACAGGAGGTTTGTGAAGGGCTTTTCCTCCATAGCCGCACCACTCTTCCACCTGCTGCAGAAGGACCGTGACTTCATCTGGACCCAGGACTGTCAGCAGGTGTTCGACACCCTCCGCAGATCGCTGACAGAGTCCCCAGTCCTTGCCCCCCCTGACCCCGCCCTGCCTTTTGTCCTGGACACTGACGCAAGTAATGTGGGGCTGGGAGCGGTGTTGTCGCAGGTTGGACCGGAAGGGGAGAAGGTGGTGGCGTACTTCAGCCGGGTCCTGAACAGGAGCGAGCGGCGCTACTGTGTCACACGACGAGAGCTGTTGGCTGTGGTGGCGGGGGTGAGACACTTTAAATACTACCTGTGCGGCACAGCATTTGTTGTCAGAACTGATCATGCTGCCCTTCAGTGGCTGATGTCTTTCAGGGAGCCAGAGGGACAGGTGGCTCGCTGGCTGGAGGAGCTCCAAGCCTTCAATTTCACCGTGGAGCACAGAGCAGGGACGCACCATTCTAACGCAGACGCCCTCTCTCGCCGCCCATGTGCTGCAGCTGGCTGCCGTTACTGTGAGAAGCAAGAGGAAATAGAGCGGGAACTCACGACAATAGACGGAGCAGCACAGCTCGCCTGCAGGGTTCTTCTGGTGGTGGATGCAGCGGAGTGGAGGGCACGGCAGGAACAAGACACAGACCTGCTGCCGGTCCTGCAGTGGCTGGAGAAGGGGGAGCAACCCCTTTGGGATGAGGTCACTGGGTTTTCCATCTGTACCAGGGGGCTGTGGGCCAAGTTTGCAGCTCTCAGGCTGAAGGAGGGGGTGTTGGAGCGTGCCTGGAAGGATCCTGCCACGGGGGAGGAGAGGTGGCAGGTTGTGGTGCCAAGGTCGCTGAGGTCAGCTGTGCTGGGAGCCTGCCATGGGAGCACTGGCTCTGGCCACTTTGGGGTCTCCAAGACTCTTCGCCGCCTCCGCCAGGGCTATTACTGGGGTCAACAGCGGAGGGATGTGGAGGACTTTTGCCGCAGCTGTGATGCATGTTCCTCACACAAAGGGCCACAAGACCAGTCCCGGGCTCAGCTTCAGCAGCAACCAGCAGGAGCCCCAATGGAGCGAGTAGCTGTGGACGTCATGGGCCCATTTCCTCGCACAGACAGAGGAAACCGCTATGTTCTTGTGGCCATGGACTATTTTACCAAGTGGCCGGAAGCATACGCCATCCCAGATCAGGAGGCTGAGACGGTCGCTGATGTATTAGTGGAGGGGATGTTCAGCCGCTTTGGAACAGCAGAGACCCTCCACAGTGACCAGGGGCGTAACTTTGAGTCCAAGGTATTTGCTGCCATGTGTGAACGCCTTGGGACTAAGAAAACCCGCACCACCCCACTTCACCCCCAAAGCGATGGGCTGGTGGAAAGGTTTAACAGGACGCTGGCCCAGCAGCTAGCCATCCTTACCTCAGAACACCAACGGGACTGGGATTACCATCTTCCCCTTACCCTCATGGCCTACAGGTCGGCAGTGCAGGACTCCACCCAATGTACGCCTGCCCTGCTCATGTTAGGGAGAGAGCTGAGAACTCCTGCAGAGTTGGCTTTTGGGAAACCCCCGGACGCGCCAGAGGCACCACCGGGCCGGGACTACGCAAGGAAGCTGCAGGACCGGCTGGATTCTGCACATTCCTACGCCCGAGAGCAGCTGGCGAAGGCAGGCCTGCGCCAAAAGAGGAATTACGACATCACCACTAAAGGGAGGCACTTCCGTGCTGGGGAGCTGGTGTGGGTCTACAGCCCAAAGAGGAAGAAGGGACGGTGTCCTAAACTGGATAGCAGCTGGGTGGGGCCTTGCAGCGTCCTAGAGCGAGTGGGGGAGGTTGTTTACAGGGTGCAGTTGCCTCCTAGGGGGAGGATAGTAGCGCTGCACAGAGACCGGATGGCCCCCTACAGAGGACAGTCCCTCCCCTCCTTTCCAGAGGGACGTGTACAGAGCGTCCATGACCCTGCTCAGAGGGGCCCTTGACCGGGGCTGCGTTCCCCCCCCTCGGACTCTTCACCCCAAAGCCCCGAAGCTCCGCGTCCTCCTCAGGGGCTCAGGAGGTCAAGGAGGGAACGTAGGCTACCGCCCCGCCTCAGAGACTGTGTCGTTCCCTCGGGGATGAGGAACTTATTGCTGGGGGGGCAGTGTAACGATGGTTAAGTGTTACTGGACAGTGACATGTTGGTTTTCTCTGCACACTGTTGTTGTTCCTTTAAGATTCATGTTTGGTTGGGCTGCAGGAAGTAGTGAGGGTGGTGTACAGGAAGGGGTGGGGGGACCTGGTTGTTCTGTGTGTGTGCCAGGCTGAAGAGAGGTGTAGTTCGAGAGTGCTTCCCCCTGAGTTAACAACCCGCTGGCTTATGTGCCGAATAAACGGACAAACTGAGACCCCAACCGTCTGGTTCTTGTGAACGTTACAATATAAACAAGCTAACTTTTTTTCCACTCGATAAAAGTTAATGTGAGTGTTCTCGGTGGTCAGGAACAAATGTAATCGCATGGCAGGATGCTGTAAAAGGACCAAACTTCAGCCAGGAGAA
Organism: Rhamphochromis sp. 'chilingali'; assembly: GCF_963969265.1. Taxonomy (NCBI): domain Eukaryota; kingdom Metazoa; phylum Chordata; class Actinopteri; order Cichliformes; family Cichlidae; genus Rhamphochromis; species Rhamphochromis sp. 'chilingali'. Next base: position 40,606,267 of record NC_137936.1, read on the forward strand.
CAACTGAGATAATCCATCCACAATACGAGGTTAGTCATTCATATACTGCTGCATGGGCTGGGCTGTAGTTACATCCTAAGGTTTTAAAAACTGAGCTTAAATAAATGATTAGCGGTAATAAAAGCCGAGGGAGGTCAACAGTGATCACTGACTGTTTTAGGAGCTTTTTGAGATCAAATAGAAGAAAATACATAACATTAAACATGTTAACAACACAAAAGCCATATTAAACGCAGACTACTTTAGACCCGGAAGTAGGATTCGTCGCGTCATCACTGAACAACCGGATAGCTTACTTACAACTGGGCTCGTCAGGCACTCTTATTGGCTGAAGTAATTATTATATTTAGATGCTTCCAGCTTCCGTTTTTCCTCGATGACAACTCGTACCTTTCCACTCCCCTTTTTCTCCCTCCTCGCGCTCACAGACCCATAACGTGTATGGCAGTCCATTCTCCCTGCAGCACGGACTACACTGCCCATGATGCTACATTCTTTAGAGCTATGCTTGTAGCATTCTGCCTGTTAGCTTAGCACAACAACAACAACAACAACGAAAAGGCGCTCTCTCACCCAGGAAACACACAGTCGCAGAGAGAGAGAGAGAGCGTTGCCCTGTAACCATGGCAACCGTAACCCTGCCGCCTGGAACAACAGAACGTAGCTGTCAAACAAACCCAAACAGTCCTGACCGACGACAAAATGAAACAGGAAAGTACCGCAGTGTAATCCATTCAACAAAGTAACTGTATTCTGAATACCACCTTTTTAAACGGTAACTGTAACGGAATACAGTTACTCATATTTTGTATTTTAAATACGTAACGGCGGTGCATGTATTCCGTTACTCCCCAACACTGATGATCGGGAGCTGGTCGTGAGGTGTTAATCGCTTCTCGTTACCCCACGTATACTACACGATGCACGATGAAGGCCAAAATCGGGCCGATCACCAAATCGGTCGCACGACTCAAAAATCGGCTCAAAATGGGCCAAAAATCGCACAGTGTGAGCCCAGCATTAGAGCAGCAATGTTTGTTCGCTCAGAGAAAGAAAAAAAAAGGCTGCAAAAGTACAGGGAGGAATGGGAAAAGGAAAACACCTGGCTGGAAAAGTGCACTATAAAGCGCATTGCACTGTGTGCTGGCGCACTTTTTCCATAGGCATGCTTCTAATGGTGGGCACATGAAGAACACGAGGGGCGTGAAAGCTCGGGGAACCCTTAACCAATTTCTTGTCCACCAGGCCACGGCAGAAGCAGATATGGTATGTAAACACTGGTTTGTTGTTTAAACCCTCTGGTTAAGGTTAATATGGGCATGTGCAGTGAATATCAGCGCTATGTGGCCAGAAGTGTGATAATATAATTTATTTTGTGTAATAAACAACTGCAAGGATAGATGATTACAACAAATAGATCACTAATACATAAAAGTAATACATAGATGAATAATGATGATGAGTTATGATGCGTAATCATGGGAACAAGCGGGTTTACAAACAGGAGCAGCTGATTAGCATTAGAAAAGCTGAAATAATACCTCAGTTGAAGCCAATTGTACTAAATGCACTATATGTGCACTGTTACAAGAATATTTTTCTTTCTATTGTTTTCTATTATTTTAAGTTAAGCAGGACAGAGTGCTTTTAAAGAAAGATTTACTTATATTCTCAAAAGTTAAGCATGACAGGCTTCTGTTTAAGAAGGAGACCTGTTTTACTGTGTTAATGTTGTCATTTTGAGCTAAAAATAAATGGCTAAATGATCATTTGTTTCCCATATGGTCATATCACAAAGAATATGCATCTGCTTAAATCAAGTTCAAGTCAAATGGTTAAAAAATAATTTCACACACAAAAAAAGAGCTACCACACTGGGAAGGGTGAAGGCAACTGGGTTGCCCGGCCCTGGTCACGAGGTGTCCCTTATTTATTTTTCAGGGAGTTGGCAACCCTAGCCTCATATGAGGCCAAAGAGTGCTTATGTATCTATGTATGTATGCTTGCCTTCTTTAACATGCTGTAGCTGGACACTGGCCCTGTGCGAGCGAGCGTCTGCTTGTACATGTGGGCACAGTTGTGTGGAGGAAGTGTGGGATCCATCACTGCTCATTAAAAATAAATAAAAATGGAGTTAAAAAAAAAGAACTGCACAGCTGGTTATCACTGAAAGTCAATGACATCCCACAGTTTAATATATTTGATGTTACCTTCTATACGGATCATTTACATCCACGTATCTCTGCTGTGACTAACATTAGGTAAATACCATATACATTGTAGCAAGTGGAGAAATAGTAAACATGGTTCATTAGTGACTTTAGACATCATGTGACTAAAGAAACTGAAATCAGACGATGTGTTTGTCATCTGTTACTGTTTCCATCTTTGCCTCCAGTGTTTGTTTGTTTATCCTGTGCTCCCTTTTTCTTATTCTGCACTTTTTTTTTTGGTCAACTTTATTTATGATTTTCCAATGTGAGAAAAGTACAGAAAAATATAACTCGAATTGCGATTACAAACACTGCCATTGTGAAACCGGTTGTGCCACGCAGTGGCAAACAAGTTGGATGCAGGAAAATGTATAATCTATGGGCACAAACAAAAAATACTACCATGTGAACAAGGCAAAAAAAACAAACAAACACCAAAACCCCACCAAAAAACAAAACAAACAAAAATAGAATAAAATAAATACATAAATAAAAGGGGGCTGCATTGTGCGCAGTTCTTTCCGGCTTGCTACAGATAGTAGGTGGCTTTAAAGAAAGAAAGAGAAAAACCCCCAAACACAGATAAAAGCAGTAATACATCATACTTCAGTAAATGACAACTTCTCCACATATTCAACAAAGGATGACCAGCTTTTGTAGTATTTACTTTGAGACCCTCTCAAACTGTATCTCAAATGCTCTATCTGCAAGCACCTCATCACCTCTCTCACCCACTGAACAAACACTGGCGGACCTGAATCCTTCCAATTAAGAAGAATTAGCCTGCGTGCCAGGAGAGATGAGAAAGCCACTGCATTTATTTGATAAGAAGTTATCCCGTGTTGGTTTGGGAGTACACCAAAGACTGCTGTCATCGGATTGGGATAAATTGTTTTCCCACACACATATGAAAGAGCTTTAAAAACGAATTCCCAGAACCAGACTTAACCAGTTCAAATCAGAGCAGGTCCAGAACATATGGCTCATAGTGGCGGGTGATTGCTTGCACCTCGGACATCTATCATCAGAGGTATTGTATATTTTGGCTAGTTTAGCTTTGGTTAGGTACGCCCGGTGAAGAATTTTAAACTGTATTATACAATGCCGTATACAGATTGAGGATTCATGGATCCTGCTAACACTAAGGTCCAATAGGTCGTCTGGGATCTGGAGGTTTAAGTCCAGCTCCCAGGCGTTCCTGGCTGTGGACACAGAGTCTGCCTTTATATGCTGCAGTGTGCTATATATTTGAGAGATGTGGCCTCTAGCAATAAGTCGAAATTGCAGACAATCCTCAAATGGACAGTCATTAGGTAGACTTGGATATGAAGTGAAGTGTTTAATTGCAAAGCTACGGGCTTGTAAGTATCTAAAGAAGTGAGTCTTTGGGATTCCAAAATCTTTAGATAATGTTTCAAAGGATAAAAATGACCCTTTAACAAACAGATCAGAGAAGCAGATAATTCCTCTGCTGTACCAAACCTTGAACCCTGCATCGCTCAGAGCTGGTAAAAAAGATTTGATGCAACAGGGGAGCAGACACTGAAACCAGACATTGAGAGAGTTCTTAACCACAGGATCTTTAAAATTAACATTGTGACTGACTGGTAGACTTGAACACATTATTGCAACAGGGGATATAGTGAGATGACCGTCTAGCTCCATAGTGGACCAAGGCGGCCCTCTGCCCTCCCTAAAAGCCTGCATCTAGGTGGATATTGTCACAATATTGGCAGCCCAATAATAATACATAAAGTTTGGTAGGGCCAGGCCGCCTTCCGACTTGGAACACTGTAACAGGGATTTACGGACTCTTGGAAGGTTTTTGTTGTTATTCTGCACTTTTAACACCCCTCTGGTGCTCTTTCTGTTGTTTTGAATGTTCTTCTACTGTTTTATCCTCTTCGAGAGTCTGTATTCGTATTGTTCTTAATCGTTAATTTAAAAAAAGGTTATCCTAAAAAACCCTACAAATAAAGTTTGAAAAAAAACCGAGGGGAGGGAGGGGTCATGTGACCTGCCGCTGTCATATGACCTGCTGTTTTCCTTCACCGTGGTGTGTCCAATTTATTTGCAGAGCAGGAGCCCAGGTGAAGCAGGTGGACGCGTAGAGAAGAGGTGAGTGAAAGAGGAAGGTCTCCATTCAGAGGTCCGTTTGGATTCTGTCTGATTTAAGACGTTAAAGTTGATGCTGCGCGTGATAGTCCCCGTTTCCGGGTTTAAAATGTGTGTGTGTGTGTGAGAGAGAGAGTATCAGGGCGCGCACACACACTGCCTTCTGTTTCATGACAGTTAACGAGTACTCTGAGAAACTGATCGCTTTCTGATCGATAATCGAGCTGATTGCGAGTCGAAAACGTTTCGTGTTGAAACTGAAACCCGTTTCCGGTCGCTGAACAGTTATTCTGACACGAACTGCGTGTTTCTGCCAAACTCCGTTCAAAAAACTGCAAATGTAAATTTTCTTGGCGCATGCTCAGTCACGTCCGAAAGTAAAACGTCCAGATGAACAGAATCAACTTTTCAACCAAATCGTAACTTTTCGTTCATTCAGCGGGAAAGTAATCACGTGACTTCTGATCGATCCCCAATCAGAAAGTCTCGTGATCAGTCCGCGAACACAAACCTCACTTCCTGCTGAAATCACGTGTTTCGTGGCCGTCAGAGGAACCCACCAGTCTTCATTTAAATTTCTGCCTAATTTAACGTGTGCGTGTGAGATCCTGCTGTGCTGTGTTTTACAGGTTTACCTCAGAGAACGGGTGAACTTTGAACTTTGCGTTTTAAGTTCGCTTTCTTAAAATCAGGGTTGGATGTAATAAAACTGAGTGATGAAAAACCCTTTTAAAACTTTAACATCATCACTGAGGTTTAATTTCTAGTTTGTTTCCTTTCTGAAAGGCTGATGCTGAGGACAGCCTCCTGCTTTTTTTTTTATTTAGTTTTACTTTCTTTTTGTTTTGTTTGGATTTTTTAGGGTTATTTATTTTATTTTCTGGCAGGGCTCCGACAGCTCTGTGAAATCACATTTGATCAGTTTTGTTTCTGGTGATCTGTCCGTGATAACCTGCTCAAAGTCAGTAAAACTGACAGTAGAGCTAATCAGTAACGTCCTGCAGGAGAGATGACATCATTTGTGCTGTGTGTCATGTGATCGTGTGACAAAAGTGAAAGGAACACGTGGACGTCAGCTGCTGGACGTTACCTCAGTATTATAAAGGTGAAATCTCAGGAGGAGCATTTTTATTGGATGTTTTTACTTCCTATCTGCTATCAGATGCAGCTGCTGCTGTTGTCATGTTACTTCCTGTCCGCATGGCTCGGCGTGGAAGCGGCCCCAGCGGCCGACGAGATCACGTACCTGCCAGGTCTGCAGAAACAGCCGAGCTTCAAGCAGTACTCTGGATACCTGAGTGTGGCTGACGGCAAACACCTGCACTACTGGTCAGTACCTGAGACACGCCTGAAGACACGCCTCACCTGACCGTCAGCTGACCACTTCTTCTGTTCTCAGGTTCGTTGAGTCGCAGAACAAACCGTCCTCGGACCCGCTGGTGCTGTGGCTGAATGGTGGCCCCGGCTGCAGCTCGCTGGACGGACTGCTGACCGAACATGGACCCTTCCTGGTAGGTGAACTCTGCCCACCTGACCCCTACAGGTATACTGTGACTCCACACCTGACCTCTGACCTTTTGTCATTTCAGATCCAGAGCGACGGTGCGACGCTGGAGTACAACCCGTATGCCTGGAACAAGGTATGCTGTCATGTGACTTTTGTTGAGGTCGCACGGCTGAGGTCAAAGCTGATTGGTCGACTATCTGTGTGCAGATTACCAACATGTTGTACCTGGAGTCCCCAGTAGGAGTCGGCTTCTCTTATTCGGACGATCAGAAATACGCCACCAATGACACAGAGGTCAGTGACCCTCAGTGACTCAGCTGCCGGTTGGCTGCCCGGAGGTCAGGTGTTCAGCTTTTTCTTTTTCTTTGCAGGTGTCGATGAACAACTACCTGGCCCTGAAGGAGTTCTTCCGCCTGTTTCCAGAGTACAGCAAGAATGAGCTCTTCCTGACCGGAGAGAGCTACGGAGGAATCTACATCCCCACGCTCGCTGAGAGAGTGATGGAGGACGCCAGCCTCAACCTGCAGGTAATGACGCACCTGACACACAGCAGGTAACAGTTCTGAAGTTAATAACTTCAGTAACTGCTTCCTCCAAACCATCAACGTGTCTTTTAGACCCCATTCCTACAAAACTGCTCAAAGAAGTCCTGCCATTAATTAATGCTTCGATCTTAAATATGATCAACCTATCTCTAATGATCGGCTATGTACCACAGGCCTTCAAGCTGGCTGTAGTTAAACCTTTACTCAAAAAGCATCTCTAGACCCAGCAGTCTTAGCTAATTATAGGCCAATCTCCAACCTTCCTTTATATCAAACATCCTTGAAAGAGTAGTTGTCAAACAGCTAACAGATCATCTGCAGAGGCTTATTGAAGAGTTTCAGTCAGGTTTCAGAGCTCATCACAGCACAGAAACAGCTTTAGTGAAGGTTACAAATGATCTTCTTATGGCCTCTGACAGTGGACTCATCTCTGTGCTTGTCCTGCTAGACCTCAGTGCAGCGTTCGATACTGTCGACCATAATATCCTATTAGAGCGATTAGAACATGCTGTAGGTATTACAGGTACTGTGCTGCAGTGGTTTGTATCATACCTGATGCACCTGTGAAAATGGCTTTCCAAAGACTGCACAGCATTACTGCTTCCACTGGGGGGGGGGGAAATGTATGTATGTGCGTGTGCGCGCGTGCGTGCGAGCTCTGAGGTTTGAAATGAGCTTCTGTGCAGTGTGGGTTAGAGACATGTCACTGGAGAGCAACTCGGAGTAGAGCTGCTACCTCCACATGAAAACGAGGCAGGCGAGGTGATGCGGACCCAGGACACGATGGAGAGATCACTCTCTCGGCTGGTCTTTGAACGCCTCAATGTTGCTCAGGTGGGTTGGAGGAGGTGGCCAAGGTGTGGGAGGTCTGGGCTTCTCTGCTCAGGCTGCTGCTCCAAACCCGGATAAAGCCTCCACCTTTCCATTCAGTGTTATTATTGTTATTAGTAGCAGTCTTCTTTACAGATCACAGAAAAACTCACTCAAAGCATTAAAAAGATCTGTTCTTACCTGAGTTTGTGGTGACACTGTTCACTTTGAACGTGCTTCCTGTGGTGACATCATTAGAAAACACTGCAGACAGGTGTACCTGTGACGTGCTGCTTTTAGACCATGTGATCAATGGGTGTCCCACCTGAGCTGCAGACAGGTGTACCTGTGGTAAAAACAGGCGTGTCATATTCAGGCTGTGGAAACATCAGCAGCCTCCTCATGCCTGCCTCACCCGACTCACCTGTGGTGCAGGGCATCGCCGTGGGGAATGGAATGTCGAGCTACGAGATGAACGACAACTCTCTGGTGTACTTCGCCTACTACCACGGCCTGCTTGGCAGCCACCTGTGGGCGGAGCTTCAGACCTACTGCTGCAGCAACGGGAAATGCAACTTCTATGACAACCCGAACCAGAACTGCATGGACAGCGTGAGTACGACCCGGTTCACCTGCGGTGCACCCGACGTCTACCTGTAGGCTCTCTGGTTTTATGTCTCAGGTGTTGCCCGTTTCCTCTGCAGGTGGGGGAGGTTCAGACCATCGTCTACAGTTCAGGTTTGAACATATACAACCTGTACGCTTCCTGCCCAGGTGGAGTCCCGCAGAGACTCAGGTGAGCTGTGGCCTTTTAACGTTCGGCCTGTGATCTTTTTTTTTGTCCGTGAGCTCACCTGCAGCACGTATGGCGCTCAAACAGGTGTGTTCCTGTTTGTTGTCAGTGTCGAGCGAGGCCAGCTGGTGATCCGAGATCTGGGAAACTCGTTCATTCACCATCAGTGGAACCGGCTGTGGATGCAGGTGAGTTCAGGTCACCCGATGATCCAAACAGTATCTATAAAGCGCTCACCTGAACAGGTGGTTCTCTCACTTTAGAAAGTCAAAAGTCTGGCGGCGCTGCTCCCGTCTGTCCGCCTGGACCCCCCCTGCACCAACTCCACCCCTTCCAACCTGTACCTGAACAACCCGCTGGTCAGAAAAGCCCTCCACATCAGCCCCAAAGCTCTGGACTGGGTCATCTGCAGGTAACACAGGCACACACTTGACCTCCGTTTCACCTGTCCACCTCACCTGTGCTGACTCACTGACTCTCCGCTCTGCGCTCGCAGCTCTGAGGTGAACCGGAACTACGGTCGGCTCTACATGGATGTCAGGAAACAGTACCTGAAGCTGCTTGGCGCTCTAGTCAGTGAAGCTCCGCCCATTTCATTTATTTATTTATTTATTTATTTATTTTTAATTTAAAATTTCCCCCAGTGTAAATGTTTCCAGCCTTTAACAGGACTCACCTGTTTCACCTGTCTAATATGGACTGGAAGGTGTTGACGGTTGTGTTCTCTGTGCAGAAGTATCGCATCCTCGTGTATAATGGCGACGTGGACATGGCGTGCAACTTCATGGGCGACGAGTGGTTTGTGGAGTCTCTGCAGCAGCAGGTGGAGTTCAGATCTTATTGAGTTTTCCTCCGCAAAGTAACCTGATCTATAAGCTGACTCTCAGGTGTGCTTACCTGTGTCTCAGGTGCAAGTCCAGAGGCGTCCGTGGATCTACGAAGATGTGGACGGTCAGCAAGTCGGCGGCTTCGTCAAAGAGTTTGATAACATTGTCTTCCTCACCGTGAAGGTAAACGCCACCATCATCATCCTCACTGACTGTGTGATGTCATGTTTTGGGGCGGGGTTCTGTTTCAAGTCAGCTGTTTTCTTTCATCATCGGACCACTTAAGGTTTCTACAGTATCTTTATTTATGAAGAAGAAACAAACAAAAATGTCTCGTTTGGTGTAAATCTGCTTTAATATTTCAGTTTGTTTTTAAACGTCGTCAAATCAAATTGTCTTTGTAAATGAAGAAAATGGCACATGGTAAGTGTAGTCTGACACTTACTGCACTTCACAGAAAAGCCACCAGATGGCAGAAACGGCCAGCGTTTCCTCCGCCTCGGGGCGTTTCCTCCGCCTCGGGGCGTTTCCTCCGCCTCGGGGCGTTTCCTCCGCCTCGGGGCGTTTCCGTGTGAACACCTCAAGCCTGATTTCTGGCGACTGTTCTGACCTGTGCCGCTGTCTTCCCGCAGGGTTCAGGTCACATGGTTCCAACAGACAAACCAGCTGCTGCCTTCACCATGTTCACCAGATTCATCAAGAAGCTGCCCTACTGACCTCTGACCCCTGACCTGTCAGGCTTCTAATCTGATTTATTTTTCTCACACTGTCAACAAATCATCACGTCTCTCCTCTGTGTTGCTTTGCAACCACGTTCCAGACCTCAGCCAATCATGTCACTCCTCTGGACCAGCTTGTCACCTGGTCATCTTCTTGGTTGCCATGGAAACGAGCACTGCCACCACTCTTTTCTTTTTATTGTAAATGAGAAAGTTGCTGCTTGTTTGATTTAAAGGGAAATAAAAACTGATTTTTAACGAGCTTCGTCTCTCATGTCGTCTCTAAATGGCGTCCAGCATCTCCCAGCGCACGCAGGACACCCTGACTGCTGTGACCAAAAATTTCCCACGTGTGGGACTAATAAAGGTTCATCTTATGTTTAACTGGAAAGACTCCACCCCCTTCCACCACCATCTTGGGTCCTCTGCAGCGTGACATGAGCTGCACATCGAGCAGCCTGTTAAACATGCAGACGTTTTTCCAGTTTGAAGAAGAAAAACTGAGAATGCACAAAATCATAAAACATCTTTTGTCTCGTTTCCTCTGTCACCTCCAGCTCCACCTGTTTCCTTTTTATGTACAAACGGGGGCGTGGCCGAGTGCAGGTAGAGCCTGTCTTTAGTGAGAACAAACAATTTCTCAGTGATTTTTGTAATAATGCTGCAGTACTGTATTTGATCAGCGGCAGGAACTCTCTGAGAACACGACTGTGTGACACCTGGATCCAAAGGCACAGAGGAAACGTGGAGCTGTTTAAATGTGTAGAGTAGAATATATAAGAAAGTCTGCGCCCTGTTTGACCAGCAAGGGGCAGACTGAACTCAGAGGCTGTCCAACAGTCAGAACAGGTGAGCTGTTTCTAAAAGGCTGAACCATCAGGGTTCCTGCAGTGTCCTCACAGGCTCAGTGATTCTGCCTGTAAACATGAGGTCGCTGGCTTATTTTGATATGCATGTATTTATCTTACACATAAAACAAATGTTTGTCATAATTTTGGTTAAATGTAAAGTTCAGGTTTAAATAATTCAGGGTAATAATAATAATCAATTTTATTTATGAGCGCCTTTCAAGTCACCCAAGGACACTTTACAATAAGAAGACAATGGCAAGATAAGAACAATAAAACAAAGCACAAGATAAAACAAACAGTGGATTCACAGTGAATATGCAGATTTGAACAGATGAGTTTTGAGTTGGTTGGTGTTCAATGTGTCTGATGATTAGCGCTGAGCTTTTCCTTGTGTTGACATGATCCTGCTGTTTATAAGAATTTCCTTTT
>NC_137936.1:40624575-40754575 GCF_963969265.1 Rhamphochromis sp. 'chilingali'
TCTGCTTTCCTCTGATTGGCTGCCCATCACAGACAGAGGGTTTACTCCCACATCACTCCCATACTGCCCCCCAGTCCTCAGCAGCACATGTAAGCGTCCGTGTGCCTGTCTGACATGTTTCTGTGTCTAGGTGGAGACGAGGGGCCTCGGCGGCAGCGCAGCAGCGTCTCCGGGGGGAAGAAACCTCCCAAACGAAACGCCCTCTACAGACGCCTGCAGAACTTCCTGTACAACGTCTTGGAGAGACCCCGAGGATGGGCCTTTATCTACCACGCCTATGTGTACGTACCTGTCCGCACACCTGCGTGCGCGCACCAATGTAACGAGCAGGAGAAAAGTGGGATTTAGCAGGTGGGGACAGCTGGGCGGTCCTTAATATTCCCGCCCTCTCTTCCCCACAGCCGTCTCTCAGAGTGAGGTCACCTCACTAATGTTTATTTTCCCTGAAATGCAGATCTTTCCTGTTCTGTGTTCAGGTTCCTGCTGGTGTTCTCCTGCCTGGTTCTGTCTGTGTTCTCCACCATCAGAGAGTACGAGAAGAGCTCCGAGGACGCGCTCTACATCCTGGTAACCACGCAAACATCACGCTCGACCGTCGCCAGTGTGCTTACATTTGTGTCCACATATGTCCATGTGAATATTTTAGATCGACCAACTTTCAGGCCTTTTTCTCAAACACTGAAACTCGAGGCAATGTTTGAACATGGATATTTCCAAAGACAAAAGCCTGAAATTTCCACTCGGAATGAAACTGAACCAGGATCTTTGGAACAGACAGGAAATGTCAGAGTGATGCTAATTATAATATATATAATGATATTATGATAATAAAACTTCATGTAGCATCAGACTGTGCTGTGTGTTAAATATGTGTTCTGTTTTTAGTTTACAGTAATACTTTAAACTGAAATATTAGACTCAACAAAGTAGGCTGGTAGAGTCAGTCTACATATTTAACACGGTTAAACTCCAGAATTTGGACGATCTAATAATATATTTTTGTTTTTGTGGTACAACAAAGTCGTATTTACTGATACACAGCATGAAACCTGAATGAAAATGTCATTTTCTTTATGACCAACAAGTTCTTGATGAAAATCATTCTACACACTTTGTTTTTAGTATTGTGAAATATTTATATAAAAATCACAAATGTTACTAGTTGTCTTTTGCAGTATGATGCAAAAGACAACTAGTAACATTGACACCCTGCCCCCCGAGTCCTCAGCAGCACATATATAAAGTTTTTGTCATATTTGAACTGCAGATAGTTTGAATGTGTCGGTCCCAGATTAGAGATCCAGGCAGGGAAAGGGTCACACTTCCATCTTTTTTAAGACCGTCATGTTCAAACACTGATGCAGATTTCACTGTTAAAAAAACGTCTGAGAGAGACGCACCATCTTTCAAAAAAATACAGCTTAAAAACTTGTGAAGATATAAGAAGTGAAAAAACCCCAAAACAATATGTTTTCAAATTTTGTACCATATTTTTTATGCAAATCACAGAAAGCAGAGCAGAAGGCTTAGCTCAGTGGTGTCCAACTCCAGGCCTCAGGGGCCGGTGTTGCAGGTTTAGACATGTCAGCTGATTTAATGACCTCCTCAACATGTCCTGAAGTTCTCCAGAGGCCTGGTAATGAACTCATCATGTGATTCAGGTGTGTTGACCCAGGGTGAGATCTAGAACATGCAGGTCCTCGAGGCCTGGAGTTGGACACCCCTGCTTAGCTAGTGTCTAAGGTTTGGCTCAGCGTGGAGCTGATCGCACACGTGATGGTGCTTGAAGCGGAGATGAAACGAATATAAAATAAAGTTATTGATGGTTCTGTTCAGCTGCAGTGTTTCATTCTTCACATAAAGCTGGATATATTCTTCTGAGCACATACGTGCTGCTCTGATCTTTAACAGCGTGTTGTTGTGGTGTAACAGGAGGTGGTGACCATCGTGGTGTTCGGGGTGGAGTACATGGTGAGGATCTGGGCTGCCGGGTGTTGCTGTCGGTACAGAGGGTGGCGAGGTCGACTGAAATTCGCCAGGAAGCCCTTCTGCGTCATCGGTGGGTCAGAGCTGAGTGTGTTTGTTGGTCACGTTCAATCTGTGTCACGTCTGCTTCATTATCTCTGAGCTTCATCCACAAATGTCCCCGAGGACCTTCTAAAGGTCTTTACTTCCTCTGCAGAAGGTTTGTAGAGTTTAAAAGTCACGCCGAAGTCGATCCCACCGCTTGTTTGCTGTGTAGCCTCTGCTACTCTGTTCCTCTTCTTCACCCTCAACTAGAGACAGTTCAGTTGGTGGTGAGAAGGACCTGTGGAGGCGGAGGCTGTGGTTTCACTTCACTCCCTTCAGCTCAGCATCTCCAACTGTGTTTAGGGTGGAGCTGGACCATCCAGCCTTACTGCTGATGAACTCATGAGCTGCTGATGAAATCAGCTGCTCTGCAGCATTCAGGCGTGTTAACACAGGAGGAAAGACATCAAAGTGATCTTAGAGAAGCAAATGTTGCCCATCAGTCTCAGAAGGGTTTTAACAGTATTGCCAAACAAACTCCATCGTTGTCCATCGTTGTACAGAGAAAGAGATTATCCACAGGTGAAAAACATTAGAGACAGGAGGGGACCTCAAGGTCAGAGCGTACAACAAACCCCAGAGCTCTGCCTCACAGCTAAGGCCTCTGTTGGCAGGGACAGCACTGCACAGCACACTTTTATACAGCACATCTAAACACAACAGATGTTCACCAAGTGCTGCACAGCGAGTACACAATGCAACACAAATGATGTAGGAGTTATCATAGGGTTGGGGTAACTGGTCATTCGCCCATAGGTGTGAATGTGAGTGTGAATGGTTGTCTGTGTGTTAGCCCCCCCTCAGGAGTAAAAGTACAACAAAATAAATGAATAATAAAAATTTGAATAATTAAAGTTAGAGTTATAGTTTAAGTTAGTCTGAAGCTGAAACAGCTGATGAGAGGAAGTATGTTTGCAGTTGGGAAGATGATTCCAGAGTTTCGGGGCTGGGAATTCACGGTTGCTTGTATGAGTCAAGCAGTCAGTCTGGAATTATTAGAAGGTGCTGATCAACAGAACTAAGCTGGAAGTTTAAGACTGAGCTAAACATGCATGTGCCAGGAGTCCAGCTGCTGCAGTCGTGTTACGGATGTTTTTTATACAACATGTAGGTATGGAGGGACAGTGGGAAATGTCATGGTCTGTCAGTGAGTGGGATAAATCACTAAAACATTGCTTTCATTGAGTTTGAGGACTTTTTGTGAGAGCCAGGTTTTAACATCAGCTCAACAGCAGGTTAGAGAGCAGGAGGCGGGTTTAAGAGGGAAGGAAATCTGGGTGTTGTCTTCATAACAGCTTCTTCGTGGGAGTGAACGCTGGTGCGACTAGCTGCTGCTGGCATGTTGGTGAGCCTTGTATTACCTGTTGTTAATGTTTGTTAACTCCCACCCATAACCTGTGTTCTCACTGGTCCGAAGCCCTCCCGTGGTTCATCTTCAGCAGCTTTGTGGATTAACGTGTTGTTTTGGGGGTCTGTGCTCATCTGGACTACCCTGCTTTTCCTACGTAGTCCACTGGCCACAGTCGCCCTCTCCGACTCTCTGCCAGCGTTCTGTTGCTGTCTGGATGTCATTGGTCTGTGTGGGTTCTCTCCAGGTACTCCGACTTCCTCCCAGTCCAAAGACACACAGTTAGTGGGGTTAGGTAAACTGGGGAGTCTACATTGGCCGTAGGTGTGAATGTAAATGGCTGTCTGTGTTAGCCCTGCCTCTTGCCACATGGTAGCCTGGGTAGGATCCAGTCAACAACATGTCTTGTAGTTCTCCAGAGGCCTGCTAATGAACTAATCCTGGGTGACACAGAGTGATATCTAACACCCGGAGGACACCTGGAGTTCCCCACCCCTGCTGTACAACAGCTTATCTCCCCACCTCTGACCACATGTGAATATCTTTAATGTTAATTTAACTTCATTTGTCATCTCATTTTGCAACATCAGGGGCATTAATTTGAACACTCTTTTGAGTCGTACTGACTGCCTCCCGAGTATAAATCCTCTGTCCTTCCCTGATTAAACGCTCATTTAATGATGGACTTGATGACATTTTAGACGCCTTGGCTCCTTCTGTGTTGCACCATGGTTTATTTCAGTCAGCTTAAAGCTAAAGGTTGTTGCCTGGAACATAAAATCTATAAAAGATCTCGACTCGTCCTCCACAAACAAATCAAACCCTATCAAATTGGTATTTATGTCTGTTGTTGTTTTATTCAGTTCAGTTCTTTTTTATTTCAAACATATACATTCACCAACGTTTCATAAAATCATTCCATACAGTTGTTTGAAAAGGAGGTTTACAGGTTTACATCCTCATCATCTAAATTTGAACAACAAAAACGTATACAATGCCTTCAACTTAGAACATAACATCTCAAAAAAATATTTTCACATGTTCAACTGAAACTATATTTAGATTTGCTAATTTGCAGAAGAAAATAAACATGAGTTTGACTGCTGTCTTGGGTTAATTGCATTTTCTTCATTCTTATACTTATTTAAAATTTCTTTTTTGAGTTTTATTTTAAACTGGTTTATATCACTGCTGACCTTTATTTCTTCTTTTAACTCATTCCAGAATTTAACTCCCGCTATTGAAATAGACATCCTTTTCAACGTTGTTCTTACTCTTTGTAATTTTAAATTCCACTTCCCTCTAAAATTATACCTCCCTTCTCTTTCTAAGAACCATTTACTTATTTCGATTGGGAGCATCCCTTTCCTTACCTTATATAGTTTTAAACTTCACCAGATCCTGGAATTTTATAGCTTGCGTCCTAATAAAGAGTGCGTTTGTGTGAGCCCTATACCCCTCCTGATTTATTAGTCTAATGGCCCTTTTCTGCATTATGATTATAGTCTGAATATTACTTTTATATGTATTTCCCCAAACCTCTACACAATAACTCATGTATGGTAATAGCAAAGCACAATATAACATATACAATGTTTTACTCCACATTCAATATCCATCATTTTAGATTTAATCTCATTTATTTGTACATATTGCTGTCGATTCATCACATAGCTGTTTATCCAATCCAGTAGCACACCCCTGAACCCATATTTTTCCAGTTTGATTTTTAGAATTTCCTGGTCAACAGTATCAAATGCTTTTTTTAGATCTAGAAAGACTCCTAGTGCATACTTCTTGTTATCCATACATTCTGTTATTTCTTCCATTAAATCCATCAATGCCAAAACTGTTGATCTATTATTTCTAAACCCATACTGGCAATTTGCCAACAAATCATGTTTATCCACAAAGCTATCAAATCTTTTTAGAAATAGTTTTTCCAGTATCTTAGAAAACTGGGAGAGTACCGACACTGGCCTATAATTTGTAAAACAATGCTTTTCACCTGATTTATAAATGGGAATAATTTTTGCAACTTTCATTTTTTGTAGAAAAACCCCGTCCTGGAAAGACAAATTAAAAATATATTGTAGTGGTTTTACAATACCATCAATTACTCTCTTTACCGTTACCATATCAATATCATGACAGTCAGTACTCGTTTTGTTCTTAAGTCCACTGACAGTATCATATATCTCCTTCTCTTCCACTGCTCTTAGAAACATTGAACTTGCATTCCTTTCAATGTTTCCTCCCTTCCTATCATACCAACCTTTATTTCTGCAGCCAGTTTTGGCTCTATATTTACAAAAAATTTATTGAATCCATTTACTATTTCGTTCATTTTACTAATAGTATTTGTCCCTTCCATAAACTACCCAGGGTAGTCATTAGTCCTTGGTCCATTTTTTATTATACTATTTAATACCTTCCATATCCCTTTCATGCTTTCTTTATTATCTTCTAACTTTTTGATGAAGTATTCTTTTTTACAAGTTCTCTTAATTTATTTTTATACTTTTTATATTTCTTTTCCGATTCTGTAGTTCTCTTTTTAATGAATTCTCTATATAAGGTGTTCTTTTTTTACAGGCATTTTGCAGTCCCTTTGTCATCCATGGTCTTCCTGCATACTTATCTTTCCTGTTGACTTCAATAAGTAGGCTGTTTTCCTCTAAAAAAGCCATGAATATGCTTAAGAATGCCTCATAGGCTTTATTGACATCCTTGTGTTTATATACAATGGTCCAATCTTGTTTTATTAACTCATTTTTGAGACACTGCATTGTCTTTTCTTCTGCGTAAGGTGACGTTGAGTGTTTTGAAAGGTACATAAAAGAAAATGTATTATCATCATTATTATTAAAAGTGATAAGTAACATGATGATTTCAAAGACAGACCCAAGCTGCAGCGTCTGTAATGAAAACAGAAAACCCCGTGGGTTTGTGCCAGTGGGGCAATGTTAGAAGAATAACTACCAGTGCTAATGGAAAGGACCAGTTCATGATGGTACAATTAGAAAAGCCATCTCTGACCTACCTGTTACCTGTCTGTCTGCAGACATCATGGTGCTCATAGCATCCATATCAGTCCTGGCTGCAGGGACTCAGGGAAACGTCTTCGCTACGTCGGCCATCAGGTCACTGCGGTTCCTTCAGATTCTCCGAATGATCCGTATGGATCGCCGAGGAGGAACCTGGAAGCTGCTGGGATCGGTGGTCTACGCTCACAGCAAGGTAAAACTCGTATGTCTGAGTGACGCCAGCTGACGTGGCGCTGACTTGTCGGTGGTTACAGATCAGCTAATGCTCACTGTGATGAAACACTGAGAATCTGGAACAGGACACGAAAGTTTAAAAACTGACTGAAATCAAAGAATCAGAATATTTACAGATCTAAGATTGGTCCACTATTTAAAGTATTTATGACTTTATTGGATGTTGAAAGTGAAGGTTGAATAGAAAGGGAGGAGATGGCACGCAGCAAAGGGCCACGGGTCGGGCTCGAACCCGAGCTGCTGCTCTGCAGTTGTGTGGTCGCCCGCTCACCCACTGAGCTCAGCTGGCACCCAGACTGATGGATGTCAAAGGTCAAAGCTTGTGCTTAACCCCACCAGGTCTACAGTATTAGAGAAACCACAACACTGAGCTGCAGTATTGGTTTATTACTTTCATCTGTATTGATCGGAGTTATTGATTAGATCAATGTTTCACATATACCTCAAAATAGAAAAGAGTATAAATAAAATTTAGAGTCAGTCTATTTTTGTTGGTTACCTGTTTACTAGGGGTGTAACGATACTCGTACCGATATTGAACCGTTCGATACAGTGCTTTCGGTTCGGTACGCATACGTATCGAACAATACAAAATTTGTAATTTATTTTATCAACTTTTCTTCTGACGATGCTGTCTGTGTTGAGTGCTCAGTGGATCTGCGTTCGACTACTCCGCCTAGGCTGCACTGTCGAGCACAGATTCACTGAGCGCAGCGCAAGCTAGCAGACAGAAGCTAAGCTCATTGCAACATGGCAAACTGAACCTCCCCCACCCTCATTCAGATCTGGCGTTTGGAACTATTTTGGTTTTCATGTGACGTATGACCCTGAAGGTAAGCGAGTCATGGACTAAAGTAAAACAGTATGTCGGATGTGCCACGCAATGCTCAATTACATGGGTGGGAACTACTGCGTTAGCGCAGTTAGCTCGTTAACGCTCGTTAACAGTGAGTGATTTCTCGATCAGATAGATTTATTATTTTATCCCTTTGTTGTTTCAGCAACATTAAATTTAAAAACTGTACGTTTGAGTTAAAATATATATTTATAATTTTAATAAATGATAAATTCAAAAAGCATGAACATTTTTTTTTGTATCAAAAAAATATTGAACCGTGAATTATGTGTTTCGCTGCGCCCCTACTGTTTACCTGTCAGAGTATCCTGGAAGATGACCAGATCTCAGGAAAGTTTGGTCTACAGCAGGGGTGTCCAACTCCAGGCCTCGAGGGCCGGTGTCCTGCAGGTTTTAGATCTCACCCTGGGTCAACACACCTGAATCACATTATTAGTTCATTACCAGGCCTCTGGAGAACTTCAGGACATGTTGAGGAGGTCATTTAGCCTTCAAATCAGCTGTGTTGTATCAAGGTTACATCTAAAACCTGCAGGACACCGGCCCTTGAGGCCTGGAGTTCGACACCTGTGGTCTCCAGTGTTAGGAAGCAGGCTCAGAGTGATCGTTGGACCTTGGACTTTGGAGTGATCGTGGGGGTTTGACCATCCAGTCTTTTGGATTTGGTTTGTAGACATGTGGGGACGCAGGACAGTGGGGCTGCTGTTATGAGCCATTAGGTGTATAGCGAAAGTGCGAGCTGTGACTGGGAGAACTGACAAAGGACTTAAGAACGCATGAAGACGTTCAGCCATGTGTGGATCCGAATGCGTGATTGTGCGGACCAGAACCTGTGTGGAATGGAACCTGCTGACGATGCTGAATTATCTACGTTCTGCAAAGGAATCTGACTTCGTATGCGTGTTCATCAAAGGATGAACGTATGGCCAGTGCTCACTTGTCTGCTGCTCTGAACTCTGATCGCCTCATGCAAACTCACTGCCACACCCCCAATTCCTTTTGGAGTGATCCTCGACACGGAGCGGACCAGCCCAGTGTTTCTGGGTGGAAGGCCCCACTGACAGCCTTCAAAAGAAGCACGCCAGTGGAAAGCACCGGGGATCGTCTGGCTCTGACGCAGGAGGATTTCTTTGTGGATGGAGGTGGCAGTGAGGCGCTGCTCCAGGCTGTACTTTGTGTGCAGCTGTGCACAGCTGGTTTGAGACGCCTTTCGTTTGTCACTGCAGTGGACTGGTGAGCGATAAAACGTGGACCAAACATGAGCCGTGAACTACACTTAGGTTAAAGGATGAGTATTTTCAGTGTGTGAATCCGTTTGAGTTTTATGAGAGAAACCGTGGTTTGTTTCATGCTGAGGGTGGTAAGCTCTGTTACATGTTTACATCCTTTGTGAGGTTTGCTGTACCTGACTGCTACCCCCACACCTTCATTATATAAACTGACAAATAGAAAAATGACACCTCGGATGGGACTCATTCATTAATTATAAACCCATTAAATAAAGACAGAAAAAACTTTATTTGAAACAACCCAACAGAAACACAAAACTGCTCCCAGTGCTGGGTCACCCTTGGAAATCCAGACGGTATCAGCAAATGAAACTCTCCTCCCATAATTCACTGCGGGCTATGGATCTGAGTGAGCTCGGTGCTCCTTTAAACTTGTCCAACTCTCCTCCTGGAAAATCGATTAAAGAACACAGGAAGTGAATCTGTTCACGTCATCAAATATTGCTGATCAGGATATTCTGGAACGGCCTAAATAACTGTGGAGAACCAACACGACTAGGAGGAGGAGCTAAAAACGAGCACTGAACACACAAAAAAAACAGTTTTTCAAATGGAACAAATGAACACAAATCTCACAGAAAACAACTTGTCAAACGAGTGAAGTTTAAAGGACCAGTACACTCAAATAACCACAAAACTCATACCTGATGTCATCCAACCGATAAAAGAGGATCCTTCTCTCTGTCCCGGCACCTGGACATGCAGGGTTGCAAACCTATTCAGACGACATATTTGGAGAGAAACATCTAAGAGTGGCTGGCCAACCCAGGTTGTAACCAGCTAACCGTCCGAGGTGAAACGAGGAGTAGAATGGGGGGAAGAGGCCTATCAAAGTGCCTTTTCCAACATTTGGAAAAGCTGATGAGTCTGATCCTCTTCAGTACGTAGAGAGGGGGGAAGACTTCTTGGGCCTCAACCCACTCACTGACGAGGGGCTTATGGCTACTCTTTGTAATGTTCTACCTGGAACTTCAAGGGATCCCATAAAATCCAAACCTGGAAATAATGCGTTCCTGTCAGGAGACTATGAGGATGAGCTGGCTGAGAGAGTGCGGAGCACAGTCCAAAAAGAGGCTGAGAGCATCAGAGACTTTGCCTACACGTATCAATCACTCTGCAAACGCTGGAAGCCAACTATAAGTTATTTATTGTTTACTCTATTTAATTTGTAAAATATGTGTACACACACACACACACACACGTAGAAAAATATTTAGTATACACATCCAGAAATGCATATACTATTATATATTGTAGAGATGGACCGATCCGATATTACGTATCGGTATCGGTCCGATACTGACCTAAATTACTGGATCGGATATCGGCGAGAAATAAAAAATGTAATCGATCCATTAAATATCAAAAAAGCACCTCACAAAACTTGCGACATGGCGTAACTCGTCTCATAACCGTAGCACGTCGGAGCAGTGTGGTCACGTGATACAGCGGCTGTGTGTATTTGTAGTCTCGCTACCAAACCAGCATTTCATCTCCGAGGAAGTGATCCCAGAGAGAAGTAAAGCAAGTGTGTAAGTTCCTCTCTGAATGTTTGTAAAGCATTCCCACGTTAAGCTTAACAACTGATATATGGAGCAAGTGCCTCTCTCTCTCTCTCTCTCTCTCTCTCTCTCTCTCTCTCTCTCTCTCTCTCTCTCTCTCTCTCTCTCTCCTGCCGCTACTTCATGAAACTGCTTAATGATCAGCTGATCGGCTTTTCTGTCGGGAGTACGTCTCTCTGGTTTGTTTTTGGCCCACTTTGCACCAGAAAGAGGAAACCAGCGGCTGAACAACAGCAGCACGTTTAAGCTTGATAAGCTGTTGTTAGAATTTATTTAATATTACTTTCTACTCCAGGATCTTTTTCTACGCAGCTGACGGCTGGTAACTGTGCAGGGTTTAGCCAGGGGGGCCGATAGGGCATGAACAGGGAAAAGGGGGCACAAAGACACACTTTTCTTTCTTATTCTCATTTAAAATGTCTAGCTTTTAATAAATAATTATCTGAATCTTACACCCAAAGTTTTAATCTGATGTAAAATGTATAGAAGTCCATTACTGCATATAGTAACTGTTAAGTCTAATATACCCTAGTAAGCTATAGTACTTTTTCCTTTGGGAAAGTACCATCTGTGCAGTCTGCAATTCTGTTGAAGAAAGATGTTGAATCTATTTAATTATTCTTGAAAAAATAATTTATTTCTGTGCATTTTTTTTTCACACTGCATCAAATTAAAGTTGATTACATCGATTAAGCATCACAAAGTGGAGGGTGGAGGGTGGTTCCCTATTTTTTATTTTTTTTTGCTGGTAGTTTGCAACCCTATTAGTTAGGTTGCTTAATATTTCTGCTAAGTACTCTTTAAAACACCAGAATAGGGAGGATGGAGCAGGTTTAAGTTTATTAGATTGATCAGTGTTGCTGAACTATGAAATATTTTGGGCGCAGTGTACTTTTTACACACAGGTATAACAGAATAGCTTTAGTGCTGTTGTTTATTTAAACTTGACTATGAACTTATACAAAATGCAGCAAGATATTAAAAAACAGTTTTATTGATTAAAAAACACACTATATCGGATTCATATCGGTATCGGCAGATATCCAAATTCATGATATCGGTATCGGTATCGGACATAAAAAAGTGGTATCGTGCCATCTCTAATATATTGTACATATATTTATTAGTTTCAGATGTAGCCATTCTTGTATTTTGCTTGTTTACATTATTGTATTTTGCACAACTCTGTTGCTTGTGAAGCTCGCACACAAGAATTTCACTCACATGTGCTGTACCAATGTACCTGCACATGTGATGTGACAATAAAAGTGATTTGATTTGATTTGATTTGAGGTGATGCTGTTAAAATGATTTTGAAAAACATTAACCCTCAACTAGCCAGTCAACTAAGGAGCATCTGGGTTAGTTACATCTGGGGATGAAGTTGTCCACCTCAGACGCAACAACTGGAGAAGGACCAACACAATCAACTGCAATATGTACGGAGAAAAGGTTTGTGGAAAACAATCCAGAAACCTTCTTCCAGTGAAACCTTTACACTGCCAACCAGCAGAGCCCAGCTACCTCCAGCCCATCATGTCCTGCCTCCACCCTGATTTAACGTCGACTGTGCTGTTAACGTGTACGGACATTTTCACTGTATTTATTATAATGGAACCAACATTCCTACCTCTGGTCTCTCCCTGTGTGCACTACCACCGATCATCACGCTGCTCCTTTATATGGCGTATATAACTTGTACAGATCTGTGCAGGAACATCGTTAAGTCTCTTTTTTGGTTTCTCTGAAGGAATTTCAATGTAAAAATCTACAGGCTGCTAACACAGAGATTCCAAACTGTCTTTTATTGTTCTCGTAACAGGACAATAAAGATCTATTCTATTTTATTCTATTCAAGTTGGTGCTGCAGAGGTCACCATGCACCAGCTTCATGTCCATGGTGGAGAGCTCATAAACGCAGGGCTCACCCTTCAAATTCATCAAGTCCACAAACTTTTAGAAATTCAGGGTGCACTCTCTGACCGGCACCTCCAAAACTCGATGTCATAAACGGTCAGGTCATGTAGTCGAAACTTTTTTCTTACTTTTAGACTAGTTCACAGGTGTAGTTGTTTTTTTCTCTTAACGGACGAGGAAATTAGTCTTAAGGGAATATCCTTAACTTTCAGTGTGTCATAGATTCTGAACCTCGAGCTGTGGAGGAGCTTAAAGTAGCTGCTGTGCTACTAGAAGCCAGTTGAGGCGTTTCAGCACATGAGCAGGATGCCTCCCGGGCTCTCCTCTGTCCTGACTTTACCCTCTAGTCTCTCGCCCACTGCAGGAGCTGATCACAGCCTGGTATATCGGCTTCTTGTGTCTCATTCTGGCAAGTTTCCTCGTTTACCTGGCAGAAAAAGAAGATAATGAACAGTTTGAGACATATGCTGACGCCCTCTGGTGGGGACTGGTAAGATGAATGCACATACACACCCACACCTCACCTGAGATCAGGTGAGGTGCTGTTTGCCTGTGATTAGTTATCTGAGCTGCAAAGCAGCAGGTATAAACAGCATCACTTGCTGATGGCATGAGGTTGGCTTTACTGAGCTGTAAAATCTCGGGATTGATGTTGTTACAGCATCACCTTGATCACAAATGACGCCACCGTCGAACTCAAACACAGCATAAAATTCAATGAAATAGTAAGACGGGTGAAACAGAGACATAAATGATCTACAGCAGCGGGTGTGAAATTTATGGTTTTCAGGGTTTTTATCGTTAACTGTTTCCCTGGATCTTTCCCGTGTTATAGTTGTGTGTCTTATTTTGAAATAAATATTTATCCATTACCATAGCAACCGGAGAGCATTAAGGGGCAGAGAGGAGGATGTTACTCTGTGTTGTTGGTGCATTTCAGGAGGACGCTGCTAATAAAGTTACACAATTACACAGTGAATTCACGCTTATTGTTACAAAATCCCACTGCTTTTGTCTCGGTTGTATTATTTTATTTTGTTGTATTTATCCGCCACACCTTAAAGGCCGGTCCGTGAAAATATTGTCTGACATTAAACCGTCCGTGGAGCAAAAAAGGTCGGGGACCGCTGTACTACAACATACCTCGCTGGCTGACCCATGCTTTGAGCACGTCACACATACTTTTAAGAACATTTGAACTTCCTCCAACTTAAATTGGCCTCTCCTGCTTCAACATGGCCGTGCACCTCACTCAGGTGCACCAGCAGAACCAATGCAGTACAAAAGTTCCTACATGAGAATTCCCGCAATAAATGACCGAATGACATATAAAATATGCATAGTGCAAAACAAAATACATGAACTAAAAGCATGGCAGTAAAAAACACGTTCACCTAATCAGTACAGACAGAACATCCAGCACAGGTGTGGTACAGGTGTGTACACCTGAGCTGAAACAACTGGTGTTTCCTCCTCCGTGATGGGACGATGTAGTCTGTTTGTTTGTGTCTCAGATCACCTTGACAACCATCGGTTATGGAGACAAGTTCCCCATCACCTGGAATGGACGTCTGCTGGCTGCAACCTTCACTCTGATTGGAGTTTCATTCTTTGCTCTGCCGGCTGTGAGTCAGTTTTTTATCTACCTGGGTTTACCTGAGACACCTGTTCGTACCAGCTCACCTGTCTGTGTTTCTCTTCAGGGGATTCTGGGTTCTGGCTTTGCTCTGAAGGTTCAGGAGCAGCACAGACAGAAACACTTTGAGAAGAGACGAAATCCCGCAGCAGGACTCGTACAGGTGAGCCCATGCTCTGACATCACACTGACTTTGTGCGGTGAGAATCTACACTGGCACCCTCACGTGAGACCTTTTAGGAGTCAGCTGCTTCCTTCCTGTGTCGACAGGCGGCCTGGAGGGTTTACGCCACAAATCTGAGCCGAACCGATCTGACATCTACCTGGGATT
Organism: Rhamphochromis sp. 'chilingali'; assembly: GCF_963969265.1. Classification (NCBI taxonomy): domain Eukaryota; kingdom Metazoa; phylum Chordata; class Actinopteri; order Cichliformes; family Cichlidae; genus Rhamphochromis; species Rhamphochromis sp. 'chilingali'. The sequence continues at coordinate 40,638,866 of NC_137936.1, forward strand.
ATTACGAGAGGACAGTGTCTGTCCCCATGTATAGGTAAGACTGCACCTGTGCACCTGCAGCCAATCACTCCTCAGGGATTCTGAAACTGTGTGATTGTAAAATTTGTGTCTGCAGGTTGATCCCTCCTCTCAATCAGTTGGACTTACTAAGGAACCTCAAGAACAAATCCGGACTCTCATTCAGGTCTGAAAGTTTCCACACAACGACTGCACCATAACTGCACCAGTGAGCCAAAAACCCTCCTCGAACTAACCTGAGAACACCTGAGAACATTTCAGGAGCTAAAATGCTAACAGACACTTTGCATTTAATAGTTATTATTAACCTCTGTCTCTCTTCCACAGCATGTCTTTATCCTGTCTTCCTTCTCTCACCCCAACCAATCACAGCAGATGGCCCCGCCCCTCCCTGAGCCTGGTTCTGCTGGAGGTTTCTTCCTGTTAAAAGGGAGTTTTTCCTTCCCACTGTCGCCAAAGTGCTGCTCATAGGGGGTCATATGATTCTAGAGTCTTGACCTTACGATACAAAGCGCTTTGAGGCGACTGGTGCTGTGATTTGGAGCTAACTAAATAAAACTAAACTGAATTGAATTTAGAACATCCAAAACCAAAGGGTGATGTCATGCTGACCATGTCACTGTTTGGCTCATTGGTGTTTAACTGAAGAACAATAATAATCTTTAATAATCTGATGAATAATCGTCTTTAAAGTCAGTGATTAATGGCAATCTTTATCTCCCTGCAGGAAGGATGTTCAGCCTGAACCTTCTCCCAGGTCCGTGGTCTCTTCTCCAAGGACTCACATCAGATTTCCCAACATCTTATTCAACCATTGCTTTAGAAACGTTCAGCTGTCACAAAAAGCCTTTTAGATCCATGTTGCCTTACATCCTTCTATTTGAATATTTCCTTTGGTGAAGTTCAAGAGGTGAACCCTCTGTTGTCTAAGTCATCAGCAGCAATCACCCTAAATTTGTTTTAAATGGTTCCTCTGAGTCTCTGCAATCAGGGAACAAAGAAATATTTCCAGGTTTAACACCTGAGTGTCTGTCATGGTACTATGAGGAGCTTGGAAAGAAAGCACCTGGAATTCTTACATGTTTGTGATGACCATGCACCTCTTATCAAAGAGGTGTCTTGGTTGAGATTCGTTGACCCATTATTAATCACGTTCCTCATCTCATGAGCCAAGGAGTGAAAAAAGGTGTCGGTCGTTATCACCAGAGGTTTCGGGTGAAACCACTGTAAGACCAAACCTGATGGGGTGAGGTCTCACATCTGAATAACACTGTTGAATGAGACGTGAAATGTCTTCCAGTCTTTGTCTTTCCAAGCTCCTTAGTTTTTATCACCTATGAGGACTAAAGTGTATCTGTTTGGTTAGTTATGTAATTATATGACCATAACCCAAAGGGATTTAAGAGCTGATCATTTTCCAGATGTGACTAAAATCTCCTGGTCTTTCTCCTCCCTCCCACAGTCAGAAGGTGAGTCTAAAGGAGAGGGTCTTCTCGTCTCCTCGGAGTTCAGGAACCAAAGGCAAAGGTTCTCCTCAGCACGGTGGGTGTTGATATTTTTTAACGTTCATGTTTTTGGTCTGGGAGTAATCCTGATACTGATGTCATCTACGTGCTAAATGAGGTTCCCCGGAGGCATCTTCCTTGGGGAGCTCAACCCGGGGTAGCGGTCACGTCCAGTTGGGGGCTCTGTTGGCTCTCAGGTGACTGTTTCCTTGCGGCTGCGTGCAGCGGGGCTAGGGGAGGGTCTGTGCTGACGGACGTGGGTTACTGACCTGGCAACCTGGCTGCCCCTGGGTGGGTCCGGGATGGGCGTGAGGTTCTGGGGGCGCTCCGTCTCTGGGCTGGGGCCCGGGCCGGGCCTCGGGGGCTTGGGTCCTGGTTGGTGTGTTGCCGGGGTTGTGGGCGGGTGGGTGCATGGGGGCCCGGCCCTGGAGCAGGGTGCCGCCGGTGCGTCGAGCCGCCTGGGGGGCTCTTCAACTGGTGGGGGGGATGGTCACATCTTGCAGGAGCTTTCTTCTCTTCAGGAACTCTCTGCAGGAGGGGGAGATACAGGAGAGGTGGAGGAAGATCTCAGCCTGGGCGTTTACCGTCTTATGTAGTCTGGAAGATGTGTGGATGGTGGGGTGGGTGCAGTTTTCTCTGTGGTGGGGTTGGGTGGACTGTCCAGGGCTCTGTGGAGCCGGGCGGCGCTGCTGCACTGGGCCCCGGTCTGATGGGCCTGGGCCCCCCTTCCCTGGCGGGTCGCGGAGGGTGGGAGTGCCTACTGGGGTCAGCGGGGGAGCTGGCCCCAGGGAGGGGTTACCTGCCCCTCCCTTCCTTCCCTCCCCATCTCCAGCTGCCTCCCTCTTCCCGCTCCTCCACAACCACCCACACATGCAGGGCCTTGGAGTAGGGGTATGTCACCAGGGTGCAGAGGAGGCTACCCCCCCCCCCCCCCCCCCCCCCCCCCCCCCCGTCCCCTTCTGGCTGCCTCTGCCTCAATTTTATCCCACAACTTAGACATTCACATTATTCACACTCTCATTACACATACATATAGGATCTTGGGGGTGGGCACAATCACGGAGTCCAAATCACCATCAGGGTGTATACCTCACCCCTGACGTCGTTGCCCACCTCTCAATTTTAAATACACTTAGTCATTGAGGGCTAGCAGGAGGGACTATGCGCTTACCTGCTGCTCCTTGGCAGGTAGCTCCATGCCCTCCTGGGTTTTAATTGCACCTTAGAACACATATGCATCAACACTACAATGAGCGGGTGGAGGGAGGTTTGGAGTCTTCTCTCACCCCCATTCTCTGCGGCCTGCTGGAGCGGGAGGGCTAGTAGGAGGAGTTGGCCGTCCGACTGCGGTCTGGGGTGTGGGGCCTCCCTGCTGCTGCAGAGTCGGGGTGGTCTGCCTCTCCCCACCGCAGGGAAAAGGGTAACACCACCTGGGTCTGGGTGCAATTCCCCCCTCCAGGGGCAAGGGTACCTAGACCCGGTTTGTAGAGTATGATTGGGGAGTGTGATTGTGTGTACAGCGTCTCTTTATGTCTGTCTCCACGTTGGTTGAGTGTGGAGTGAGTGCATATGAGAGCATGAGGGTGGGAATGGATGTTTGTGTCTGTGTGTGCCTGTATGTCTGTGTCTATATGTCAGGTTGGGTATCAGACGCCACCTCTCTGGGGACACCTCAGGCCCTCCAAGGTTTGGAGGCCTATCTCCACCCACCACCACTTCCCCTGCCGGTGGCGGACTCCCTCAGGTGTCGGTGTGTTGGTGGTTCTTTGTGTCTGGGGGTGGGCGTCCGGGTACACACCGGCTCACTCCTTGGCGGCCGCTTGTCGGGGCCTGGGGCTCGCTCGGGCCCCTTTGGAGGTGGGGTGCCCCCGGCCTCTCGGCCTGGGGCTCGGTCACTCAGGCACAGCTGGGGGCCGGCGGAGCTCACGGGCGCGTCACTGCCACTCCCCCTGACTTCTGCTCCGCGGCTGCTGGGCGAGCCCTCATCTGGGACTCTCCTCAGCTCTTACTGGAACAGTGGCGCGGCTGCCCCTCTGTTGGTCTTCCATGGTCTCTTGTGTTCTGGGGGCCTCTGGATGTCTGGAGTTTTGATCTCCTCCATACCCGCTTCACACCCTGGAGGACGGGGCTGTGGCCCCCCCACACTCCCTAGCAGATCATTACATGGAGAAACCTTTGGAATGCAAGCATGCTGATCCACACAGGTATGCACACATGGGTATTCACAGACGCGGACTAAAGCTTTCTTGGCTGCTGCCTCAAAGCACACTGTGCGCTGTCTATCTTGCGTGCTGCACAATATCGTTTATTATTTAGTAAATATTGATATCTATGACTAGCTAGTTTATTGTGATGGTGCTTTGTTTTCTCTATTATTATGTTACTCTTTGTTGTTTGCTGTCTCCTCTGTTTGTTTTTTTTGTTTGTTTGTTTTTTTTTCTCCATACAGGTGACCCAGGAGTTCTTTTTTTTTTTTTTTTTTCTCTCTCTTCCCCCCCTTCTCACCGTCTCTTCTCCCCTTTGGTTTTCTTTCTTTCTCTCCCCCTCTTTCTCTCATTCATTCCCCCTGTCCTATTTATTAAAAAAAAAAAAAAAAATGACAAAGGATGAACTGAAGCTCTGCCATCACGTAATGTCGCATACTGCTGTTTCTGATGTCATTTAAAAAAAAAATAAAATAAAATAAATAAATAAATAAATGAGTCTTTAAACACAGAGTCAGACAACACGCCATCCACTGATCGTTGGTGGTGATGGGGGGGGGGGGTCGGCCTATTTCATAGGATGGGTGGAACCCCAGGACTCTCAGGCTGTGAGGCAACATAGGTAACCACTGCACCCCTGTGAGCTGGTGGTTACTGGTTTGTGCACATCAAGGACTGGCAGTCATATCCAGGAGGAGCCATTTAAGCAAAGAACGTTACTTGTAATCAGGACCTGAAGTAGCACTCTGTCTTCCTTCCTTCTTACTGGTTCCTCCCGTTCGCCCAGGAGTTGCACCTGGAATGGGTCCTGCTCCTGGCATTGGTCCTGGAGTACCTGGAGGTCCTGGGGGAGTCCAGGCCTTGCGGCGGTCCCCCAGCATAGAGCCCAATTTGGAAGAGAGTCCCAGCAAGGTTCCAAAGAGCTGGAGCTTTGGAGAACGCAGCAGAACTAGGCAGGCCTTCAGGATCCGGGGAGCAGCATCCCGTCAGAACTCTGAAGGTAAGACCGGCCAATCACACTAAACACTAAAATCACATGTTCAGAAAAATCAGCAGCTTGTCCTGTTTGCCAGGACACTCTGTAAGATGTGGTCTGTCTTTACTTAAGCATTAGTCACTAAACTGCTGTTATTTTGAGATTAAATGTTTGGTTTAAAAGACTTCATCATCATCATCGTGTTTGTCAGCCTGGAACCGAATCCACCCGAAGGAATCAGCGAATCAGGGTTCACCTGCATGGCAGGACAGTTTTTATTGGATTCAAACTGATCCAGAGTCTGCTGCTGTCTCACCTCCATCAGCAAACTTCCTCTGATCTGTCCGGTCAGAGTTCGATCATCAGATTAAAATCAAAGGTGAAATTAGGAATCTGAGCTCCAGTGATGATGACTCAGGGTGAACAAACTCTTCTGGACCGGACCGATCCGATATACAGCATCGGTATCGATCCGATCCTGACCTAAATTACTGGATCGGATATCGGGGACAAACCCGCCGCCCCCATGCTGCGAGCATTCGCCGACACGGAGTGCGGATCCAGTTTAGTCTGAGTAAAGACATTAGATGTGGAAGTAGTGTGTTTTAGTTTTGTGAAAAATATTTGTGGTTACATTACCATTCAGTTTGAGGGTTACAACAGAAAATTATTATTTTAACAAATGAGTGATAATTATTTTTATCCTGTGACTTTACTGTATAAAACCCTCCAACGTTTCAGGAGAAGTTAGTCGTTATAAGAAGTGTCTGTGAACTAAAAATCAGGAATGTGGGATACTGTTTGTGTGTGATTTGGAGAGCCCAGCATGTGCTCCCGACGCAGGGACGACACATGGCCAAACAGTTTCATGGTTCAGAAAAAAACTATTAAAAATAAGTGTTTATATGTATGTAAATGACACAAAATTTAGCCTCAGGTTAAAAGTGATAGAAACAGCTCACACTGACATCCATCCTGATCAAAGGTGAGTGTCATGAAGTGTTTGCATTTATTTGCACTGTTTTCCACTCTGGATGTCTGTTTATGTTCAGCTTTAAGTGTAAAAGGCTCCACTTTTTTAGTTGTTGAATATAAAGATTATTTTGTGCTGATATTGCACTTTTTTCAGAACAAAGACCTTTTTGAAATCTGCATAAAATTGCAATTTAAATTATTTTTGAATTTTACTTTAAATACTTAGATTTAAAGTTCTCCTAAATATGTAAATACAAAGATCATTATTGCTGAACTGTGAAATGTTTGGGGTGTGGTGTATTTTTTGCATACAGTGTAACAGAACAGCTTGTTTTGTTTTTTAAAATGTGAGTATGAACAGCGAGACATTAAAAAAACAAATCATATCGTATCGGCAGATCCATATTTATGATATCGGTATCGGACATAAAAAAAGTACCATGGCGCCATGTGTGGGCTCACAACACTACAATGGTACAGGTGCAAATGTGCAAGGCTTCACAGTGGATGTGAGCATGGCCGGAGCCGTTTCCACACTGCTGTGGGACGAACATTTGTGTCAAATAAAGAATTTCTTCTACAAAAATGGAAGAGGAACCCAGCTCTTTGTTTTCATTAGACATCACCTGAGGTCACTGTGACACATGCAGGACAAATGAGAGAGGGGAAAAACAAAGAACGAGGGAAGAGGAGAAGGTCGTGAGAGGAAACTGGAGGTGTGACTGATCCACGCTCATCATCTGAGCATCAGTGGAGTCTTGGTGTGTGAATGATTCTGACTGGTTTAACTGGTTCTAGCTACAGTTTCAATGGTTTTTATATCAGCATTTAGAGCAGACTCTCAAACCTTGCCCACAGTGGATGCATTTGTAGCTGACAGTCGGATGATCCTCTGGTGGACTTCCCCCTTCTTCTGTGTCAGTCAGTGGTTCCTCTCTGTCCTCAAAGCTGAGATCAGTTTAACCTCCTAGGACCTGGCGTCCACATACTGTATGTGGACATCACATTTTGGGTCGTCTAGACTAAAATACTAAATGTTGCTCTACAAGTGCCTGATATCCACTTACGAGGACATTATACTGCCACTGCTCGATCGAAATTTGAAACTAATGTTCTCTTATGTCGATCTCATGTTTCTCAGAAACAAAAATCCAGTAAAAAAAAAAAATCAGGTAATTCTTTGTTTTTACATTCATCAGGTCCCAATCAGCCCAAATAGCAAAGAGAAATTAAAAATGCTGCCATGAAAGAGTTTGGGTTTAGGCGGTTAACAAAAGGACCCGCCCACCTCGAAGTCATTTCACGTGTCATTGTTTACCTGAATGCTTTTGATATTTATGTTCTCCGTTGGCTGTGCAGCCTCTTCCTGTGTGCACGTCCCTTTAATGAGCAGTTAGCTATCCGGTTGTTCAGTGATGACGCGACGAATCCTACTTCCGGGCCTAAAGTAGTCTGCGTTTAATATGGCTTTTGTGTTGTTAACATAATTAATGTTTTGTATTTTCTTCTATTTAATCTCAAAAAGCTCCTAAAACAGTCAGTGATCACTGTTGACCTCCCTCGGCTTTTATTACCACTAATCATTTATTTAAGCTCAGTTTTTAAAACCTTAGGATGTAACTACAGCCCAGCCCATGCAGCAGTATATGAATGACTAACCTCGTATTGTGGATGGATTATCTCAGTTGTTCTCCTGGCTGAAGTTTGGTCCTTTTACAGCATCCTGCCATGCGATTACATTTGTTCCTGACCACCGAGAACACTCACGTTAACTTTTATCGAGTGGAAAAAGTTAGCTTGTTTATATTATGCTAACATAGCTGTGTCGCTAGCGGTCACGTAGCACATCATTATATACCAGCTAGCCAAACTTCAGTAACCCTACAAACGTCACTGCTGTTTAATTTTCTGTCTTTATTTATGCTGGAAGTGATAACAGAGCTGTACGTTTTAATTTGTTTCCAAAACCCCGCAGTCAGGACATGCTATATTGTATTTAGATAGAAGCTAGCGAGCTAACTCCCTGCTAACTTCTAACTCTGTTAAATGTCATAAATTCCGTTTTCATGGATGCCTGGATGTTAAACTCAATTGTTACACCTGGTAGAGCAGAACGCTGATCATTTTATTAAAGATGAAAGACTTTAGACAGTTTTTCAACTCTCAGTAATGCCATAGTGATCGTTTGATATATGGACCTGCAGCGGAGTTTAGGTCCAGACACGGCTAGTGACGTCAGACTTAACGACCGGATAGGATGTTTCAGGAACTGTAATCTGAGACGTGATATCAGACTTCTAGCATTCAAGTTCAAGGCGTTCATGTAAAGTTCACGCAAACCCTCTATTTCCAGCGTTATAGAAAAGCTCGTGGGATCCCTTTGGTTCTGCTCTTCAAATAAACTTCCCTCTGCTTCTAATATTTACACATTCAAATTTTATTTATCACATACACAATCATACTCAGTACGACATGCAGTGAAATGCTTGTTGCTGTGCAATGCCCGACCATAAAAAACTAAACATAAAACTAAACTAGCCAGAAATTTTCATAATATACACGTTTAAAATGTAAAAATTTACAGTAAAATTGAAGGTAAAAAATTATAAATAAAAACAAATAGAATGTGCAGATAAACAAATTTAAGAAGTTATAAAACTGTGCAAATAAACCGTGTGGGAATAAACAGTTGCTGATGTACAGGAATGAGAGAGAGTCCAGTCCTACACCTGGTTGAGGGACCAGATACCTGAGGGAAGAAGCTCCTCCTCATGCTCTCTGTTTTGGCCTTAAGGGAGCCGAAGCGCTTCCCATAGTCCATTGTTGGGTCCATTTACCATACCACCTTTATAAAGCAATTTGAAATAAAAAATGTGTTTTTAGAAGAGTCTTAAAGTCAGAAAGAGAAGAGGCCTGCCTAACGTGCGAGGGCAGATCATTCCACAATTTTGGAGCAGCTACAGCACAACCACAGCCACCTTTAAATTTATAGTTAGTCTTTGGTACCTTAACGAGCTGCTGATTGGCAGACCTAGGGGAGCGGGCAGGTGTATATGGCTGTAGTAGTTTGGGGGAGGGGGGCAGTCAGGCCATTAAGAGATTTATAAAGGATCCTGAAATGAGTTAATTAAAAATGTGCTCAGATTTTTATGTGCCAGTTAAACGTCGCACTGCAGGGTTAGGATTAGGCGCAACCTGCAGATGCCTGATGGATGCATCACTAACCCCACAATAAAGTGTGTTACAGTAATCCAGCCTTGATGTATCAAAGGCATGGATTACCGTCTCAAAAAGCTTCCTTGATAAAATAGGGTCTATTTTAGATGAAGTGCCTCACATTAAAAAAAGCTAGATCTTACAACCTGACTGTCAAGTTTAAGCTCTGCATCCATTTCAGATCACAGCGTTCCTCATCTTCCAGTCACACTGAGCTAGGCTAGCACATTCTGTGTGTGCTAAGCTAGGCTAGCACATTCTGTGTGTGCTAAGCTAGGCTAACACATTCTGTGTGCTAAGCTAGGCTAGCACATTCTGTGTGTGCTAAACTAGGCTAGCACATTCTGTGTGTGCTAAGCTAGGCTAACGCATTCGATGTGCTAAGCTAGGGTAGCACATTCGGTGTGTGCTAATCTAGGCTAACACTTGCAGGTATAAAATTTGGTAATTGTTTGGTTTTCTGGGTGACTGTGATGATGAGTGTGATCTTCCGTGATGAAGGTGTTTCCTCTCTCCTCTTCCTCCTGTAGTGCTGATAGAGATGCAGGATGAAGAGTTCAGACAGAAGAGCTCCCCAGGTCAGCACACACTCACACACACCAGAATACACAGAGGGAGGCCATCAGGGCAGAGGTAAACAGGGACATGGGGTTTCAGTCTGTGTGCAGAGCTTTGGTTACCATGAGCGTTTCAGCAGGATAAAAGTGAGTCACATTTCCTACTTTGTTTACATGCAGTGGCGTCTTGTTGGGCATTATGACGTGAGGGGCTGTATTGCCACCTGCAGGTCATGTTTGTGACAACATTTTAGTTTTGTTTTAGTTGTTTGTTTGTTTTTTTTGTCCAGACATCAGGTGAACTAGTTTGAGGTCTCTGGTTGTAATGACATGTTGGGTCCCACAGGTTCTGCAGTCCCGTGTGTGTGTGGTCAATTACACCCATTGTGTTTGTTGCCGTTTTAGAGGCCAGCCTTCCTGGAGAAGAAATGGCTGATGACAACAAGAGCTGCCACTGTGAGTTTGTCCCTCAGGACCTGACCCCAGCGTTAAAGGTTACCATTAGAGCCATCTGGTACGAACAGTTTCCTGCAAATATTCGTTTTTCTGCCACCATTCATCGCTTTGCTCACCCTTTATTTGCTGTTTATTCTGCACTGAATCATGTTTTTATTCACATTACTTTTATTTCTTTTTTTGTATTTTTTTTTAAATTTCTACTCACCCCAGGGTCAAAGGTCCCCATCAGCTGTTGGGTAAGAGCAGTCAGTCTGACCTCAGTTAGCTTCATTGCTTTATGTTGTTTCACTGTGTTCTGTTGTGTTGTAAAAGCACCTCTGCTAAGACATTACAATTATTATTGTTATTATCATTTCTCATGTGTTTTTTGTTGGTGTATTCAGGCATATCAGTTATCTGAAGTTTCAGGTCTTGCCTCAGCAGCTCTCCAGCAGTCCAGCTGTCTGGTTCTGGAATCTGGATCAGAACTAAATTCTGAGACATGCAGCAGCTCCAGTAGAAATAAAACCTCCTCAAAGAGAACCAGCTTCCCTCAGGACGTACGCTGAATCTCCAGAAGTGTTGGCTGTCCTTAGTTTGCTGTATGCTGTATGCTACCCCCCTCAGCTCACTTCAGAGCAGAGACTAAGAAACAGCATGTAAACAAACAAGCTGTGGGCTAGCTTCCATGTTTGTTTTGATCCTGAAGCATGTGGGAATGGAGGGGCCCTACCTCTGGGACTTCCATGACCCACCTTCTACAAGGCACAGAATAAAACCAACATTGTAGTAAGATATAGAAATATCATGGAGCAGCACGGTGGTTAGCACTGTTGCCTCACAGCAAGAAGGTCCTGACTTCAATTCCACCATCAGGCTGGGGTCTTTCTGTGTGGAGTTTGCATGTTCTTCCCGTGTTTGTGTGGGTTCTCCCACAGTCCAAAGACATGCAGTCAGTGGGGATAGGTTATTCGGAAACTAAATTGCCCATAGGTGTGAATGCAGGAGTGAATGTGAGTGTGAATGGTTGTCTGTCTCTGTGTGTTAGCCCTGCGACAGACTGGCGACCTGTCCAGGGTATCCCCGCCTCTCGCCCTAAGACAGCTGGGATAGGCTCCTGAAAAGGATAAACGGAAGCGAATGGATGGATGGAATATATAAATGTCTATAAAGTGTGATAAAAGGATGAACACAATGTGGCCTACCCTAACGTTACTGTTCTTTCCCAGGTATCGCTGACGTTTTTAAAGATAACCATTCAAAGTTCTGGTTGACTCGACTGTCAGAGAACGAAACAGTCTTTGCCTGCTCTTTGTAGATTTGATCTGGTCTTCATCTTTGGGCCAAGCTCAAACCGTTACTTTTAACGTGTTTCTCCATTGTGGTGACCCTGAGCCCAGAGCTTACCAGCAGGACTGTGAGCCACAGTTTTCAGGACTGAAGCAGAGATATGGACCATTCCTTATCTCCATTCCACAGACTGTAGATGGATGTGGTCAAGACTTGATTGACCTCATTAGCAATCCAGGCACTCATGCCAAAGCATGCCGGTAAACTCAAACTAGTCACCAGGACTTGGATAAAGAAACCACACAGCACCCTGTACAGAAAAGCCCCAGAATATCTTCTAAGTATTCAGATTCGGTTTTTTGATTTCAGACAAGTGGTGTGACTGCTGGCTGTCTTGTTTCCTCTCTTAGCATCATGCGCTTCATGGTATCCAAGAGGAAGTTTAAGGAAAGTCTTCGTCCCTATGATGTCATGGATGTGATTGAACAGTATTCAGCCGGACACCTGGACATGCTCGCCCGTATCAAGAACCTCCAGTCTAGGTAAAACTGCGTGAAGTAAGACTTTATGAGGTTTTGAATGGCTTGACTCACTCTGTCTCCTGACTGGCAGGGTGGATCAGATCGTTGGCAGAGGAACACCAATTGCAGATAAGGATCGTCCCAAAGCAGCCAGTGAGGAGCTACCTGAAGACCCGAGCATGATGGGACGCCTGGGGAAGGTGGAGAAGCAGGTAACCAACAGACTATAAAGAGTACACCTGGTGGCTTTTCTGCTATGGTTTCAGACATGAGTCTGTTTTGCTGGTGTTTTCTCACTTAGGTCCTGTCCATGGAGAGAAAGCTCGACTTTTTGGTTAATATCTATATCCAGCGAATGGGAATCCCTCAGGCTGAGACCGACGCCTACTTTGGATCCAAGGAGCCAGACCCAGCACCACCCTATCACAGTCCAGTGGATCAGCTGGAGAAGAGCCAATCCATCGCCAAGATCATGCAGTCAGTGTCTTTTTATTCATTCATCATGTCATTAATGTAAATGAAAATACAAGTAAAGGGTAGCGTCATCAAAGTCACAGTAGTGATGAGAAAAATATAATAAATATTTCCCAATTTTAATCTAACTTGAACCTGACCTAAAGGCCCGACCATCCAATTCAATTAAATTCAATTTATTTATACAACGGCAAATCACAACAACAGTCGCCTCAAGGTGCTTTATATTGTACAGTAGACCCTACAATAATACATACAGAGAAAAACCCAACAATCATATGACCCCCTATGAGCAGCACTTTGGCGACAGTGGGAAGGAAAAACTCCCTTTTAACAGGAAGAAACCTCCAGCAGAACCAGGCTCAGGGAGGGGCGGGGCCATCTGCTGTGATTGGTTGGAGTGAGAGAAGGAAGACAGGATAAAGACATGCTGTGGAAGAGAGACAGAGGTTAATAACAGATATGATTCAGTGCAAAGAGGTCTGTTAATACATAGTGAGTGAAGAAGAAACACCCAGTGCATCATGGGAATCCCCGGCAGCCTACGTCTATTGCAGCATAACTAAGGGAGGATTCAGGGTCACCTGGTCCAGCCCTAACTATATGCTTTAGCAAAAAGGAATCTGTTATCTTCCACTTGACCTTAGATCTAGCTGTTCATAAACAACTTCCTTTTGATAATCTCAGAACTTCCTGTTGATAAAATGGCGGTTACTTACTAATGTGTTTACATTTTGCACACACAGAGGGTTGCCAGTTGAACATGTGGAGAAGGCTCGGGTTGTGACGAAGATGGTTCGCTCCAGCAGTTCCACCGGACACAGGAACTACAATGCCCCCACATGTCCTCCCTCCACCTCCTGGCAGCCCATCAGCTCCCAGCTCCACCAGCAGGCTCCGCCCCCTCCTCATCGTAGCCAGGGTAATACTCCAAGTCCGGTGGGGGATGGGTCATTGGTTCGACTGCCCCCTCCTCCATCTGGGGAGAGACACAGTGGGAACCGATCGAACCGTCACAGCACCGGAGACCGAGGGGGGGCGGAGAAACAGGAGAGGGCAGGAGAGGGGTCCAATGGGATGGGAGGAGGAGGCGAGGAGGGGAAGCCTGACAGTGACACCTCTATCTCCATTCCATCGGTGGACCATGAGGAGCTGGAGCGTTCTTTCAGTGGCTTCTCCATCTCCCAGTCCAGAGACAACCTGGACTTCCTCAACAATGGATTCTACTCCTCCAACAACCTGGGAGATCGCCATGGTGGGGGAGGAGCTGCCTGCTGCACCGCCGTCCGGTCCTACATCGCTGAGGGGGAGTCAGACTCCGACTCCGAGCTCTGTGCCCCGTCGCCGCACTCGGACCGGGCCTGGACTGGAACCAAATGAAGCTGCGAGAAATCCAGAGTCACAACCAGCAGAACATTTAAAGTATTCATCAAAATGTGAATAAAAAGTAAACATAAAGATTTAAACCACCAGCTGGAGGCTCACAGCAAAGGATTATTGTGTACAGAGCTCAGCGGCCGCACCCATGATGGTACGATTTACGTGACAGATTCTGCACGGCAAACATCTGTCCACACTGTCACCAACTGGCACACTGCTGGGACACGCTTTCACCTGATTGGTTGCTTGTTTCTATGTATAAAATAATCACATAATCTCAGCTCGCCAATACATTTGTTAATCGTTTAAACAAAGAAAAGTTGGAAAGATGGACCAGACTGCTGTTTGTTTATCTACTTCCTGTCCAAAGTTTAGGAAGTAGATCCGGAGCTGCTGGGTTTTAACTTTCAGGTGAACCACGAGCTTTCAGGTAACTTTGGCTATGTATGGGATCTGTATCTTATTCTGCTCTCTAGAGGCTGCAGCAGTATCAATGAACTCTGTTTATATGTTTTTTAATATTCTGGTTATTTAACTAAATGTGACTCTGCACGGTCACTGGAGCATCTTCTTACTGTGACACTATCAGCTTGCACCTGCTCATCTACTACATGTAATCTTTAGCAGGTTATTGTTTTTTCCCCAGGTGTTTGTGGAAGACTGTATGGACGATTTGATAGGTCAGTGCTAACACACATGCTTATGTATTTTGAAAGATAATAAATAAGACATAATCTTCCAGTAACTCCATGCTTCACAGACCTGCTGCAAATTTACTGCTGCTGTGATTTCAGAGTAGACATCAGGGGAAGATTACTTTTAATGCTTGTTGCCAATCGGGCTCTCTAAATATGGTAAGCATTGCTGAAAACTTAAATTTTAGCGTTTTTCAGCTTATGAAAAACAAAAACAAAAATCATACAACCTGAAAAGGTCATCGGCCAGAATATTTTCAGTTCCCTTTTTATGTTGAATGTCTAGAGTGTATTCCTGCGTCAGCAGAGCCTGTCACGTTGAATATACGTGAAAGGAAAACGATCAGTGTGCACAACGATAGGCAAAATACTGGACTGCAGGTAAACTTGGAGGTGCTGAAGAGCCAACAACAAACCCATAGTTTCCTTTTCAATAGTGGAATAATTGAGCTGATTTTTGTTAAACTTGCAGGAGAAATAGCAAACGGGGTGGTCCAAACCCTGCACATCTTCCAGCAACAGCACTGCTCCAGCCCCAACTTCCAATTTGAAAGGTCAGGTCAACTCAGGTGCAGCGAGCATGGGGTGTGGCAAAGGAGGGATTTAGCACTTTCAAAAGCACCCTGACACTCATCTGACAAAACAAAATCAACCTTTGGACAGTAGATTAGAATCAGAAAGACTTTATTTTTTATATTATTATTCCCAAGGGGCAATTAAGACTAGTTAATGGTTAATGGTTGGACCGTGGAGGAGAAATTTCTGCAGATTTGCTGTAATAACCAACCATTCCCAGAAACCTATGCAGCTCACGCATTGTTTTAGTTGTGGAATAATCTTTAAGCGCAACAAAGTTGGACTTCATGGGCTGTACCTGCCCATGTCAAATGATCTTGCCGAGTTTCCGGATAAACCACCAGGTCATCCAAATAGGCACTGCAGTTGGAGAGGCCACTCAGAACTTTATCAGCCTCTGAAAGGTAACATGAGCATTACTGATATCAAATGCTATGAGAGTATAAAAAGTCATCTGATGATGGCTTAAATGTTGGAAGCATGTTCAGTTAAGGAGACTTGCTAGTAACCTTTAAGGTTTTCCAGTTTGGGTACAGCTCCAGGGGCTCTGATCTGTTTCAGCAGATATTCAGTTTCCTGTTTTGTTAGTGAGTGCTTTACAGGCAGTGTTGGAGAGTAACGGAGTACATGTGCCGGTGTTACGTATTTAAAATACAAAATATGAGTAACTGTATTCTGTTACAGTTACCGTTTAAAACGGTAGTATTCAGAATGCTTTGCTGAAATAAATGGGTTACACAGCGGTATTTTCCTGTTTCATATGTTCGGCTATGTCCTCTCTATTTTTGGTAATTCCATGCCGGTGGAAACCCAAACAAAACACGCATTAAGAGGCGTATTAGCCAGAGGTCCCTTTACTACGGTTCGGAGCCGCGGACCTGTTTTATATACGCGCCGAATAGTTTTTTATACGAGATCGCTGCAAAAAGTGCAGTCTTACCTAATGTCCACCTACTGTTACTCATTTATATTAAGATTTTATATAAAATGAGTGTTATAGAGTCTGACAGCTGCTGGTAAGAATGACCTGCGGTAGCGCTCCTTCCTACGCTGTGGGTGTAAAAGTCTACTGCTGAACGAGCTGCTCGGTGCTCGTCCAGTCTCACGCAGGGGATGGGAGCTGTTGTCCATGATGGATGTTAGCTTCGACAACATCTTCTCCTCCCCAACCTGCTCGATGTACTCCAGCAGACAGTCCACAATGTCAGTGTTGTCTGAGAACTTCTGGATATGGCAAGTGTCTGTGTTATAACTGAAGTCCGCAGTGTACAGGGTGAAGATTAAAGGGGCGAGTACTGTTCCTTATGGGGCCCCCGTGCTACAGACTACCACCTCAGACACTCACATACTGGGGTCTTCTGGTGAGGTAGTCAATAATCCACGAGGACAGCTGATGGTCCATTCCCACCAATCCCTGCATCTTCTCCCTTAGCACTGAGGGTTGGATTGTATTGAAGGCAGGTGACCGCTGTTAGATTTGTATTGTTGATTGTCATTTATGCTTAGAAATATTTACTTATATATGCTTAGAGTTTTGTAATTAGTTGTAGATTGGTAGAGGTTTTGATCCTTGATAGTCTGCAAACTTTGTGTGTATTAGACAGCACTTTGGGAGCATGAGAGGTCATACCGTGTCTTATTATTTTATGGTAGGATTAACGTAGTTGCGTCTGTTCTAGTCTAAGTGCTCTTTGTTTAGATGAACTGCAGGACTTCCTCACCGTGTTATCTAGGATGAACCATCTAGGGTGAGGGGGAGGCTACCCTCTTCCTGACCAAGGATGTTTGACCCTTTGATCAGCAGTCCCCACACACACACACACACACACACACACACACACACACACACACACACACACACACACACACACACAGGCAAGGTACTCTTTGTGTATGTAGACGTCATATGTTAATGAACTTATGCATATTCATGTAACCTCAATAAAAGGACAGTGGTATGGAAGGGACGGACGAGACTAACTGGAGTCAAGCGGTTGTCCAGTTCTCTCCCGTGCACGAGAAACATGAAGAAGTTTGCCTACTTGTGTCTTGCTTGCAGTGTAATTATGTTGTCTTAACGTTCCAGCGAATAGGTTCAAGCTACAAACCTATCATTAATTGGTCCTTCGAGCCGGAGGGTCAGCGCTCGTTTGCATGTATTAGCTCTAGAATTGCCACAGTTATCCAAGTAACGGATGAGCGATCAAAGGAACCATAACTGGTTCCCTGGTGGTCTAGTGGTTAGGATTCGGCGCTCTCACCGCCGCGGCCCGGGTTCGATTCCCGGTCAGGGAACCAGTTATGGTTCCTTTGATCGCTCATCCGTTACTTGGATAACTGTGGCAATTCTAGAGCTAATACATGCAAACGAGCGCTGACCCTCCGGCTCGAAGGACCAATTAATGATAGGTTTGTAGCTTGAACCTATTCGCTGGAACGTTAAGACAACATAATTACACTGCAAGCAAGACACAAGTAGGCAAACTTCTTCATGTTTCTCGTGCACGGGAGAGAACTGGACAACCGCTTGACTCCAGTTAGTCTCGTCCGTCCCTTCCATACCACTGTCCTTTTATTGAGGTTACATGAATATGCATAAGTTCATTAACATATGACGTCTACATACACAAAGAGTACCTTGCCTGTGTGTGTGTGTGTGTGTGTGGACTGCTGATCAAAGGGTCAAACATCCTTGGTCAGGAAGAGGGTAGCCTCCCCCTCACCCTAGATGGTTCATCCTAGATAACACGGTGAGGAAGTCCTGCAGTTCATCTAAACAAAGAGCACTTAGACTAGAACAGACGCAACTACGTTAATCCTACCATAAAATAATAAGACACGGTATGACCTCTCATGCTCCCAAAGTGCTGTCTAATACACACAAAGTTTGCAGACTATCAAGGATCAAAACCTCTACCAATCTACAACTAATTACAAAACTCTAAGCATATATAAGTAAATATTTCTAAGCATAAATGACAATCAACAATACAAATCTAACAACCGCGTCATCCACCCCGATGTTAGGCTGGTAGGCAAACTGCAGCGGGTCTAGATCTCTCCCAACTGGTGGGCGAAAGTGGTGTAGTATGATCCTCTCCATGGTCTTTATCAGGTTTGAAGTCAGGGCAACGAGTCTGAAGTGGTTTGGCTCCTTGGGTTGCGTTGTCTTTGGGACAGGCACCAAACAAGAGGTCTTCCACAGAATGGAGACCCTCTCCAGGCTGAGACTGAGGTTAAAGATAACCTCACAGAGTTGATCTGCACAGTCCCTCAAAAGTCCGGAGCTGAGTCCTCTGCCTCCTCAGTTGTGGTCCCAGCTCTGCCAGCGAGAGCTCAAATTGCCCCCCTGACATCCTGAAATATGTCTGTAAGCTTCAGCTCCTGGATCAAACCAGGAAAATCCCCCTGCTGCTGCCTACTAAATGGTAAATGATAAATGGCCTGTATTTATATAGCGCTTTACTAGTCCCTAAGGACCCCAAAGCGCTTTACATATCCAGTCATCCACCCATTCACACACACATTCACATACTGGTGATGGCAAGCTACATCTTGCAAACACATATTTGTGCTGCAATGTCATGCACAAACTATTGGACCCTTAAGATCAAACCTACGTCATTCTTTTGGTCCATTGCAGTGCGGTAAGCCATCAAACACCCTTATTTGAAAATCAGAATTACATAAAATTGATTGTTTGGCCAAAAATGGGTAAATGACGTAATTAAAAAAAAAATACAATTTACATGTGTTGAGTTTAGAATGAAAGCAGTTTTACCTAATTTATATGATTTAGTACTATCAACAGCAAGGAATTAAAAAAGGTGGTTATAATGGGTTTCATTACAAGTTTCATTACATTTGCACAACACAGCAGAAATGGTCACAAATGGCAAACAATGCAACAAAAAAACCCCCAAACAACACATTAAAAAACAAAACAAAACAAACAGCCGGGGCCTTCATCTGCCCATTAAATGTCAAACATCGCATTGACCCGTAGTCCCTGCTCATCAGCACATGCTTTTAAAAAGAGCTCCATGTCCTCTGCAAACTGGAAAACAAAGAGGAGGAAGTCCCTCTACACAAACACAGTGCAGATGACAGGCCAGGCAAACATTGATGTGTTTGAATGCCTCCTCATCATGTGAGCCTTGAAGTTTTTTTTAAGAACACTAAGACCACAGTGAGGGCGTTTCATTTTCATGGACTTTCTATAAGCCGCAGTTTCATTTAGCACAGAGGGAGGAGCACATGAATGTTCTACTGAAGATTCAGGAAATGGTTTAGATGCTGGAGACAAGACATCAAGAGGGAGGCGGAGGTCCTCGGAGAGTGCAGCGGGAGGGAGGCGGGGCTCCTCGGAGAGTGCAGCGGAGAGCAGTCCTGATAGTAGTGGCTGACTTGGCATTGAAGAATGCTGACATGACAATAAATGCCGTGCCATATCCCCACGCCGTATGGTGGTCATGTTACAGACAGGGCAGTGAAAGTGTCCTGCATCAGCATAACATTTTGTCTGTGAGAGAGGAAAACCCCCACATGTAATTTAAATGCAGTTGTATAGAATGCAATCAGTTTATCCAACAATCAGATTGTACATATTAAGAAAAACATCCAAGCCATCCTCAGTAATGAAAGCAAAATGGTGTGGATCACAAGAGCTGTCAAGAAATGTGGTGAACAGGAAATAAAAATATTCTTAATAAAAACACACTTTATTCTCTTGCTGATGCACTGAACTGTACAATGTGAAAAGCAACTTGTAAGTCAACAAAGAGACTGCAGAAGTGCTGAAAAGAAGGGCATATTTATAACTTTAACTATGAGGTATATTTAACACCAACATACCTTTAAAGGCAAAGCATTTTTAATGTGTCCATTTATTTGCTCCTCAATCTTTGCCCTGACAGCAGGGCTGAAAGTGGGGCACAGAGGGCAGTGAAACAGGCAACACGTGGTGCATTTCTGCAATTCTGGCTTGGAGGCAGAACTCCAAATTGATATGTGCATCTAAAACAGAGAAAAGTACACACATTCCTTACTAAAGTTTAGATTCCTCTGTTTAAAAATACTCGAGTAAAAGTAGAAGTATTCACTCAACTTTTTACTCAAGTGGAAGTAAGAAGTACAGGCTTTTGTACTTTAAGTACAAAAATTCTAAGTAATCTTGCTTCCACAGTGCGCGGGGGGGAATAATGTAATGACCCTGATTTGAAAATGTCGGGAGTACAAAGTGCAGGTACTTGTGCTAAAATGTAAGAAGTAGAAGTATAAATTAGGCACAAAAAAGTACAGCGGTAAAGTACAGATACCAGAAAATTCTATTTAAGTAATGAAGTATTTGTACTTCGTTACTTTCCGTCTCTGAAGCCAACAAAAAAATCATATTCTAATGCAAAATGTGTATTTTTTTGGCTTGTCGCCCACAGAAGCCCTTAATCCAGCTCTCTTACTTTAACCAGGGCCAGTAAACGGACACATCTGTGTTTCTCTGCGAAGCACGATAAAAAAAACACAATTTAACAATGAGTGTTGTTGTAACGCAAACAGAGTGCCAACATGATCAGTGTAAGCAAACTAGATGATTCCTAGAATTATGAAATTACTAACGGCAAATGTACATATGAAAGACTCTGTCCCAACCTTTACGATCCACTTGCAAGGTTTCCACTGTATCCACGTGTTTCTGGCTACTGTGGAGGTTGCAATATGGCGCTCCACAGTGGCTGCAGCCAGACCCTTCTCTATTTGCCTGAGCTCCAGCTAGATGAAGAGTTTGAAAAAAGTTTAGTGCATCAGCTAATTGTTCTGCTCTGATTGGTTGATAAAAGTCACCTGCTTTAACACAAATGGAGGACTGAATGTAAAAACGTTGTTTGCTGTTTAAGTGGACGCTGCTAAGCCCATCATCTTTGTTTCCTGTTTGAAAACCAGGAAATATTTTTTGATATGATAAATTTTGGATTTGTCCTTCGTTAATGTTCAGTTAGGAAGGTAAATGTTAGGAAGGTAAATGCTGGACATCAACTATCATCTAGGTTCAGTTCCATAATCAATTTTTCATCATTGTTTTTATTGCAGATTTTCCTTTAACAACACAGTGTCTCGACATTAGACACAGAACAACAAAACAGTACAAACACAAAACGTACACAACAGCTCTTAAATAAGGCATAATACAAGATACAAAATATAACATACAAGAGGTGGTGAGTCAGTCTTACAGCGCCCGGGTGATGATCACGTGCGTAGTAGTCCTTTGAATAAGATAGCGGAAAGGTCCGGTCCAATATAGTCCAAAAAGGGGTGCCACATCCCGTAGAACTGACCCACACTGTGGTGTATAATGTGTGTGAGGTATTCCAGAGGAATCAGTTCGAAAATTATTTTTGCGCCAGCCACAGACAGTGGGAGTCCTATCGTTGATCCATTGTAAGAGGATATTTTTCCTGGCTGCAAATGTTAGAGTGTTATACAATCTTTTGTTGGCCGCCGCTTTTAGGCGGTCACTTGGAAGACCTAGAATCAGGGATAAAGGGTCCATCTCTATATCAACGTGGAAGATTTTCCCCAGTTCACCTGTAATGTCAGCCCAGTATTCTTGAAGCTTGAAACAGGACCAAAAACAGTGAGTTAAAGTCCCTACATCAGTTTTGCACTTAAGACACACAGGGGAAAGAGAGCGGTTGAAGAGGTGTCTGCGGTGAGGGGATACGTGCAATCCCTCCGGGGTCCGAGGGATTGCACGTCCGAGGACCCCGGAGGGAAAGCAGGGTTATTCATTATAGGGGTAAAGGTTGATGTTATTCTCGATCTTCTCGATGACAAGATGGCGCGGCCACGTCCAGACGCCTTCCTGACCGCGCCGCTCCGACTATCCACTTTTCGTGTTTTTTACTTATTTTTTGCTCTGGTTTACATCCCAAAATCCTCTAGTCTTATAGTATACGACAGCGGATCATTTGTAAACATCGATGCCAAGGTTGCACATCTAATCTTGGACACTTTTAAACCTGACCCTTCCTGGCCGCCAGAGATTCTACGCGGCGCGGAGAACAACAAAGGACGGGCCGCTCATCCGAGGCGCAGAACAAAGAAGCGCCGGGGAAAACGCGCTGGTATTAGGAACAGACTGAGACAGCAGGCGCATCGCGCACCACTGCCCAGTATCCTACTGGCCAATGTACAATCCATGGAGAACAAGCTTGATGACCTAAGAGCAAGGGTCACCTTCCAACGTGACATGAGGGACTGCAACATTCTGTGCTTCACGGAGACATGGCTGACCCCCACCGTGCCGGACCAGGCCGTAACTCCGTCGGATTCATTCTTTGTGCTCCGCGCGGACAGGACGGCAGAGTCGAACAAAACCAAAGGTGGGGGAGTGTGTTTCATGGTAAACAGAAAGTGGTGTGATGCCAGGAGCATTTCTACTCTCTCCAGCGGCTGCTCGCCACATCTGGAGTTCCTGAGCATTAAGTGCCGCCCTTTCTATCTGCCCCGTGAGTTCACCTCAGTCATCGCCACGGTGGTCTACATCCCACCCCAAACGGACACAGGTATGGCTTTGTCCGAATTACATGATGTGCTGAGCTCGCTTCAAAACAAGGACCCGGGCGCAGCCCTCATTGTAGCAGGAGACTTTAACAAAGCGAACCTCAGACAAGTCATGCCAAACTTTTACCAGCATGTCTCGTGTCCAACGAGAGGGGATCGGATTTTGGATCACTGCTACACGCCATACAAGCAGGGCTACAAAGCTGTCTCACACCCGGCTTTTGGGAAGTCTGACCACAACGCCATCTTCCTCATCCCCCAGTATAAACAAAGCATACGGAGGGAAGAAGTAACCACGAGGGAGGTAAAACGGTGGACTGCCCAATCAGAAGCTACGCTACAGGACGCACTCAACGACGTAGACTGGGACATGTTCAGAGCATGCGCAGTCGACATCAACGAGTACGGAAGTAGCAGTATGCTTCGTCAATATGCTAGCGGAGGAGATTATCCCCACTGCCAGAGTCACCACATTCCCAAACCAGAAACCGTGGATGGACAGATCGATCCGCACTGCAGTAAACGCCAGGACCGCCTCCTACAACGCGGGTCTCGCCGCTGGCGATATGAGCGCCTACAAAGCGGCCTCATACGGCGTGCGGCGCGCGGTGAGAGATGCCAAACGCCGGTACCGGGAACGCGTGGAGTCCCGCTTCCACCAGGGCGACACACGGAGTATGTGGCACGGACTACGCACCATTACGGACTACAAAGCCAGGGACACTGCGCCGATCAACGCCGACTCTGCATTCACCAACGAGCTGAATCGGTTCTACGCCCGTTTCGAGGTTAGCCAGGCGGCTAATGCTATCTACCGCCTGACTACCGAGGACAGTGACCTCATCAGCGAGAGACCGGTGACCAGCATCGCGGAGCATGACGTCCGAGCGGCACTGAGGAGAGTGAACACAAGGAAAGCGGCGGGGCCAGACGGCATCACCGGCCGTCTGCTGCGCTGCTGTGCTGACCAGCTAGCAGGTGTGTTCACTTACATCTTCAACGAGTCCCTGGCGAAGTCTGTGGTCCCCACATGCTTCAAAAGATCCACCATCATCCCTGTGCCCAAGAACAGCAAACCCTCATCCCTCAGCTCTACTCCCTCTACACTTCAGACTGTGTGGCCACCCATGGCTCCAACACCATTGTGAAGTTTAAAATGACTGTTCAGTACAGAAATGAAGCCCAACAATCATGTTTTACAGTCCTGTGGTCTCAGCCTCAGATACTCAATAAATCACACAGAGTTCATGTAGAAACAAATGAACAAAATGTGTTCTCCTTCATTTCTGTCAAACAAAGCTGTATGAAACGTTTCCAGTGGTTTGTATCATGGTTGCTAGGCAACCTGGGCAGCGCGACAAAGGCTAGACCGTCCCATTTCACAAGCCTCGCACTTCCGGCCTTAGCGGTCTTTGAGTACGCCCCTTGAGGACCGTTAAGGCTGCGTACTTTAAGGCTGCAGACCCTGAATTGGGATACAGCCGCAGTTTGTTGCTGTGACTTCACTCTGAGGTAGTGATGGTAAATTTGATTCTTTTTACTGAATCGAGTTTTAATGAGTCACTCACCAAAGTGAATCGTGTTTTTTGAGTCATTTGATTCACTGAGTCAGTTGACCAGAGAGTGCAAAAAATGTACATTTTCACTCAAACTTAATTTGTTTCTCTTTTCATGTAAATCCTACTGCTAAGATGAATGATTCTAAAAGAAAACAACTATTTTATAGAGAAAAAAAGAGCAAAAACATTTCTAAAATTAAGCAATTTCCTATCAAAATTGCTAAATAAACATTTATTTTGTTTATTTTTATTTTATTAGTATTTTCCTTAAATGCGTTAAATATATATTTTCTCATCTAAATGTCCACTGAAATGTGAGCCAGGGGGCGTTAATGCGCCTTAACATTGGTTGCCAACCAAGAAGAAGAAGAAGCTGTGAGCCAGGAGGGAGGGGGTTAGTGAGTCCTGAGTGATTCGCTTACGCTTACGATTCGGCACAGGAAGGGAGGGGGTGAGTAGCTCAAATGTGCTGTTAGCATGTTAGCAGAGCGATGCTACTGTGAACCGAGGAGCTATTTTCTTGATGTGAGCTTCTACTCAGGGTTTTTTCTTCCAGTTCAGAGCAGAAAATTTTTTGTTAAGATACTGGATGTTGTGTTTTTCTCCACAGTTTTAATTATAAGCTAGATACATTGCTGCTAACAGCAACAGGGATGAGTCAGTGAGTCAGTTGGGCTTGTGAATCATGATTCATGAGTCAGTAAAGTGATTCTCGAGTATTGAACGATTCGTTCATAATTCGCGCATCACTACTCTGAGGGAATCATGGGAGGAAGTGTTTCAAAGTCCACCTGAGTGTGCGTTTCTAACACCCTCGGATCACAGAGAGTGTGTGTGTCTGTCATTGTGTGGACCAGCATGGAACAGCAGAAGAAGATTCTGTGTGTGGGGCTGGTGTGTCTCGACATCATCAATGTGGTGAACAAATACCCTGAAGAAGACACTGACAGCAGGTTAGCATCCAGGCTAACTCTCACAGCAGGTTAAGCTGCAGGCTAAAGCTGACAGCAGGTTAGCCTGCAGGCTAAAGCTGACAGCAGGTTAGTATGCACGCTAACTCTGACAGGTTAGCATCAAGGCTAATTCTGACAGCAGGTTAGCCTGCAGGCTAAAGCTGATAGCAGGTTAGCCTGCAGGCCAATTCTGACAGCAGGTTAGTATGCAGGCTAAAGCTGAGAGCAGGTTAATATGTTAATATGCAAGCTAACTCTCCAGGTTGGTACAGCTTATGTTGAACCAGCTGTTTAGAGAAGTGGATCTCTAAAAATTGATTTACTGTGACATTGTATACAGTCAGGATTAGGGGTTTACGGGTAAGAGGTTTTGGTGATGTTTAGGTGTCGGGGTTGGCAGTTTTTTTAGGTCAACGTGTGGGCAAAGGTCACACTTTCATTACGTAACAGATTTCAGTGCAACACTATCGACATTTGATACTCCATTTATTTTTTTATTTTAAAAATGAAAAAGCCAGAATATGATGTAAATGCATCTCCTTGGTGCTGCAACAAGCCCTAACCCCACAAACAGGGGTGTCACTAATCTGAAGAAGAGAATTCATCTTTTACCTCTCTCCTAACATGAGGACATTAGCATCACTGGTTCTCCTGTTCTCTTCACTCGTGTGAATGAGGCCAAGCGGACTGATCTTCTATTATCTAAGTTTTCCTGGCTGAGGCCCTGGCACTAACCTGACTATGACCCAGCTGTCCCCCAACCCTTTGCTTTTAAGTGTGGTCGATAACTGTAGCAAGGATTGCAGGCTGACAGTTTCTCCAGCACATGAACGTTTTTATATGTGTAAAACAGCATACAGCATACTGAGTGGCAGGCTTTTCAGCCCCACTCTCTCCAGCTCAGTGCTCCTCACTTCTCCTGTATAGCACACACCTCACTTCTCTGAGATCCTACTCATAGGGACGACATGATTAGGCCTTGGGGAACAGCTGTGTGCGTGAGGCTCCCCTGACATTGTGAACCCACTGCTCTGCCACAATGACTTTGTTTGTGATGCACTGGTGCTTGTTTCTCATTGGCGATGAGAAACACACTCCTTTGACTTTAACGTTAGCAGCTTCTTTTTGTTTCTGTGTGTAATGTTTGACTCCATGAAGCCTTTCATCACTCCTGCCATCAGACTAAGACCATCAGGTACCGGAACAGCTTCTTCCCCACAGCTGTCAGACTCCTGAACTCTGCCTCCTGACATCTGACCCACGTTAAACTCATGGACTGACCATACACACACACACAACCACCTACATACACACACAATGGACAACTGTACCCTCAAACACACAATAATAACATGGACTGAACCACCACTCACAACCACTAGCACTTTATATAGCCTCTGTAGAAATTATCCACACCCTCACTTACCTTAACTGCACTACTGTGTAGCTCTGTGTAAATAATCATTCTGTACATACGATAATTTTTAATCCTACAACTGTTTATAACTTGCATAGTTCACATTTCTGTATAGCTGTATATCTCAGATTTCTGTAAAGTTATTTATTTCATATTCTGTATAGTTTTTCATATTTATATCCTGTTCATAGCCTGTACATAGTTTGTACTCACTACAGCCTGTACATACTTATAGTTATAGAATATTCATAACATACTTCATACCATGTACATTATAACATACCATAATAGACCCATTTCTGTAATATACTCACATATCTATATTATTGCTAATATATATTGTAATATATCTATATCACTAAAGCACTTCTGGATGGATGCAAACTGCATTTCGTTGCCCTGTACCTGTGCATGTGCAATGACAACAAAGTTGAATTCTATTCTTATTCTTATTCTATTCTATCAGTATTGAAAATTAATGATTGCCCCTCTGATGGATGATGTCATTACTTTGTACCTACAGATGTCTGTCGCAGCGTTGGCAGCGGGGAGGAAATGCTTCAAACTCATGCACAGTGCTGTCGCTGCTCGGAGCGCCCTGTGCCTTCATGGGCTCCTTGTCAGCTGGTCCTGTGGCCAAGTGAGTCCTTTTCAAATGCTCATCAATAAATCCATTTGTTCAGAAATACAAGAAATACACAGTCATCAATGTTTGAGGGCAGAATCCAGACTGTTAATACCACAGTTTTTTACTGAAACTGTGGTATTTTGGAGATTCTACACACACATACACAGAAATGAACATTATCAACCTACTGAAATAAAAGACTTTCTGCTACTTATCTGGGATATTTATCTGCTCAGTTGTTTAACTGACTGTATTCTGATTAAAAAGTATTGCTTTAATTTTTAGCAGTATAAAGAAAAATGATACTGGCAGCCACCAGTCTTTAATTTGGTGTTTGTGTGATGAAAATTAAAAAATTCGAAGTTGATTCCTTCTTATTGCATTGACAAAATTCATTAAACTTCACCTCATACTTTAACCTCGATATCAAGTCGGTGAGACTGGAAAGTGTTCACAATGTTTAATAACTGCACCAGTGGCATCAGTTTGAAAGTGACTTCCCTTCTTTTTACATTCATGAGGAAACTGGACCTCTTACCTTAACCTGAGATTCAAACTTGTTAGAGAATTTTAGCAAATGCACGCGAGATATGAATTTTAAAATCTTACGATGCCTGATTCTGAAATTATCACGTTAACAGACCTAGGCGTCCATGCTGCCAGCCTGGCAGGGTGACAGCAATACCACATCAGAGCAGGTTAAAGGTGTGGAGATGGTTCTTGATGTTTGAAGCTGTGGTGAAGTACAAAGGGGGAAACTCCTCTGGTGCTCACATTTACAAAGTGCTCTTCAAAGGGTAAAAAAAAGGCAGCTCTTTGTTCACCAGCAGTTTCACCTGAGCACTAAAAACAGGAGATTTATCATCTTTATTTAACATCCAGTCAGAAAGTGCATTACTAACATACTTGTTACCACCTCTGACTTTAATTTTTCTGTCTGCCATGTGGAGGATCTGTGTTTCAGGAAGCCAAGTCAGTGTAAACAGTTACCTGTCTGTAGTTTTATTTTGGAAGATTTTCAGAAGTACTGCATCGATGTGTCTCTGCTGTCTGAGCACCCTCAGTGCTTCCTTCCAGCCTCCATGGTCATCAGCAACACCAGCACAGGAAGTCGCACTATCCTGCACATGAACAGGTGTGTTTGTGTCACTAACGGCATCTGTTTCAGGGTCATCATAGAGGAGCTCCGCCCCTCCCCTTCTGCCAGTCAGAGTTCGGGTTTCTGCCAGAGTTTTATTTTCGAGGGGACATGATCTTTCCTGTCTGTCTTTCTGTCAGTTTCATCATGGCTGACTTCTCGCAGCGGGACATCGATGTGTCAGCGGTGGTTTTGCAGGTCGAAGGTCAAACTCCATGTGCTTGTTGTGTGGTTTGTCCATCCACTGGAACTCGAACCGTCGTTCTCTCCGATACGTAAGGCATCAGGTCGTCGAAGAGCTGCGATTTTCACAGCTCACGTTAGATATTAATTAATAATGATTATTACAATGATCGAGGTTTTCTTCCAGCCTGTTTGATCAGTGTGTTATTTCTGACATTATGCCCGGCTAATCAGCACCGCAGTGAAATAATCAGTCTTCCCTTTGTCAAAAATACATTTTTAAATAAAATTCTGCAGAATCTTTCCCGTTTCTTTTGATTCTCTTTCTGGTCACCTGAACAAACCCATCAGTGGTTCAGGTGAAGCTTTACTGATTGGATTGCACCACGCCCTCTCAGACTCTAAGCTCCATCCATTGGCTGCTGAAGGTGGATGAAACAAATACACTGATGAGTTTAGAGAATCTGTCATCAGGAAGCATGAAAACCTAAATGTCAGCCTAAATCTGGTCTAATGACAACTGGGCACATGAGCCACTGCAGAGCAATGGCTCCACCAATCAGATGAGGTGAATAACAGATGACTTTTTATCAGGTCAGAGGCGAAGTTGGAAAAAGTGGACCAAACTCTTTAAAGGAGTTAACTAGAGCAGTTTGTGTGAAGGTCGCGTAGAGGAAACTGATGATGTTGGTATTCTTTTCGTTTTGACCTCAACAACCACTGTAGCTCATTCATTTCCAGTTTCTGTTAAAAAACGTCCTGGTTGAGATATCCACATCGAATGTTAGGTGAGCAAAAGAAAAGCGTGAAGCAGTCAGTAAAACCTTCAGGCAGGTAAACTGTTTATAAAGCAGCTTCCTTTTTCTCGCTGAGCCTTGTCACAAACTTTTCTGTTAGCTCTGCAGTGGTTTCTAGGGATAATTCATCATAAATTATTTAATTTCTCCCAAAGTATAAACAAGTTTATTAATCAAAAGTCAATCTGTATGGGTTTTCTTCCACTATAAATAGAATAAGCAAAGATAAGCAAAACTGTGCAGGTGTTGTTGATCACACTTGAAGCCTAATATGGCGTCTTGTTGCAATAAACACCAAAGTATGCTTTTCTACAGTGGGCACCAGAGATGGGCAGTAGCGCGTTACTGTAATTCGATTACTTTTTTCAAGTAACGAGTAAAGTAAGGGATTACTATTGCAAAAAAGGTAATTAGATTACCGTTACTTTCCCGTAAGCACCCCACGTTACTGTGTTACTAAAACCGTGATTTTTTTGCGAGGGTGTCTCATGACAATGATGTAAGCGAGTGCGACGTTCGTGGCAACAGCTGTGTGCAGATCAAGAATGGATAATATATCGAGTCTGGGAGCGAGTATGACCGCGCAGCATTTAAAGCGTGGAAGTACTGACCTTACTTTGAGTTTAATTCTGTAAAAAGTGACAAAAACATTAGCTTCTGCTGTTCACTGCGTGGGAAGAAACTTCTTTTTACAGCGAAAAAAAACCCTAAACATCCGAGCAAGCACTGAGTACGCTACCAGTGAATGGGAAGGAAATTCACAGACAAACTCGCAGATTCTTCCACTGACCGCTGAGACACACCTGCACCAGGGCAAACATCCGCCTACCCCACTTTTTACTTGCACCTATTTGAAAGACTGAGTGTAAACACAAAAAAAAAAAATTATTTTATGTGCTGGAATGTGCAGAAAATAGGTTTAAATGTTAAACAAATTTCTTCCAGTCAGAGAATGTTGCAGATAATTAAATCTTTGCTTGATGCATAAAGTTAAAAGATTAAAACTAATAAAACAAATTTTAAAAAGAGCCTTTTCCATTTGATTACATTTTATATGATGGATTAGGCAGAAAGTAGAATTGGGCTGAAAGATCTATCGCCTTATTACCTATTCAGGTTGTAAATCGTGTTTTTAAAAAGTAACTAAGTAATTAATTACTTTTGAAAATAAGTAATCAGTAAAGTAACAGGATTACTTTTTTGGGGAAGTAATCAGTAATTAGTTACTGATTACTTTTTTCAAGTAACTCGACCAACACTGGTGGGCACTGAGGGACAAAGGCCTGAATATAAG
Source organism: Rhamphochromis sp. 'chilingali' (assembly GCF_963969265.1). Lineage (NCBI taxonomy): Eukaryota > Metazoa > Chordata > Actinopteri > Cichliformes > Cichlidae > Rhamphochromis > Rhamphochromis sp. 'chilingali'. Next base: position 40,669,223 of record NC_137936.1, read on the forward strand.
AGATATTCATGGTTTAATGGTGAAATTTTTTTACATTGTTGTAGGAAAATACGAAATGAGTGGAGTGATTTATTGAAAACTGTGCAAACATAGCCACGATTCCACTGTGAGTTTTCCTATCCAGGTATCCATTTTATTGCACTGCCAGTGTGTTTGGGCAGATATTACTGCATGCTGGATCAAGATTCAAGATTCTTTATTTGTCACATGCATAATTATACAAGTACAACACACAGTGAAATGTGTCCTGAAAACGCTCCTGGGCTGTGCAAAAAGAAAACATTATACACAGTAAGTAAATATGTGCAAGGAAGACCTTACATGCAGTAAATGGGGCGACCATGGCTCAGGGGGTTTGGAAGCGTCTCTGTAACCGGAAGGTCGCCGGTTCGATCCCCGGGCTCTCTGTCCTGGTTGTTGTGTCCTTGGGCAAGACTCTTTACCCTACTTGCCTACTGGTGATGGCCAGAGGGGCCGATGGTGCGATATGGCAGCCTCGCTTCTGTCAGTCTGCCCCAGGGCAGCTGTGGCTACAACTGTAGCTGCCTCCACCAGTGTGTGAATGTGAGAGTGAATGAATAGTGGCATTGTAAAGCGCTTTGGGTGCCTTGAAAAGCGCTATATAAATCCAATCTATTATTATTGAGTGAATTATATAATTAAGTAAATTTAAATAAAATAAAACAATCTGGAAATTTAAGTTGAAAAACTGAGAATGTACATTGTGCGAGAGGGATGCTGATGTGTCTTGTGCCGTAGTGTGGCAAGAAAGATCAGGCATGATATGAGGATATGGTAAGAAAAAGTCCTGTCTCAGTCACTTATGGATGCTGTGAGTGGGGGGGCATGTCCTGATTTAACACCAGGATGGCCTGGGGAAAGAAGCTCCTCTTGAGTCTCTCTGTTTTTGCCTGGATGGTGTGGAACCTTCTGCCTGATTGCAGAAGTTGGAACTGTTCCTGGGATGGGACGAGTCCTTCAGTATCTGAGCTGCTCTGGACCAGCATCTCCTCATGTAAATGTCCTGTAAGGAGGGGACAGCAGCCCTGCAGCAGTGTTTTGCCGTACGGCTCACTCTCTGAAGAGCTTTTTGGCCTTGACAAAGCGGTTCCCATACCAGGATGTGATGTTCTCTGTGAGGATGCTCTCCACAGCGCCTGTGTACAATACAGTACAATTTTATTTATATAGCACATTTAAAAAACCCACAGGTATGCCAAAGTGCTTCACAGAGTTAGAGCAATAATAAATACAAATACAAAATACAAATAAAATATACTAACAGGCGGGTGACATAACTAACCAATAATACACCAGGCATAGTAGGCACAACCCGAAAGGCTGAAGGTTAAAACATTATAAATATTAATAAAGCGAAAAAGATAACTTACAGTACACCAAAAATGCGGGCTCTAGGAGGCGGGGAAAGCAAGGCTCTCCCCGCTCTGAACTCCTTCAGTTGTCGTAGGTGGTACAGGCGCTGCCTAGCCTTTTTGGACTGGACCTGAATGTGTGCAGACCATGTCAGGTCTGAGGAGATGTGGACACCAAGATACTTGAAGGACTGCACCCTCTCCACTGGAGCTCCTGATGATAATGGGCTTGTGGTCTCTGTGCTGACTCCTGAAGTCCAACACCAGCTCCTTGGTTGAGCTAGAGGTGGTTGTCCTGGCACCACGATGCCAGATTCTTCACTTCATCCATGTAGGCCGCCTCATCGTTGTTGGAGACGGCGCCCAACACCACTGTGTCGTCAGCAAACTTCGCAATGGTGTTGGAGCCATGGGTGGCCACACAGTCTGAAGTGGGAGTAGAGCAGTGGCGAGAGGACACGCCCCTGTGACGCTCTGGTGTTGATGGTGATGTTGTCAGAGACACACCTACCCACCCTCACCACCTGAGTTCTGCCAGTGAGGAAGTCCAACACCCATGCACTCATACGACTGTTGAGTCCCAGATCCCTCAGCTTTTTGAACAGTCTGCAGGGCACTATTGTGTTAAACACTGAACTGTAATCTACGAACAGCATTCTCACATAGTTACCCTGTTTCTTGTCCACGTGGCTGAGTGTGGTGTGCAGGACGTGGGCGATGGCGTCCTCTGTGGATCTGTTGGGTCGGTAGGCGAACTGGAGCGGATCTGTGGTGTCTGCGATGGAGGAGGAGATGATGTTCTTCAGCAGCCTCTCGATCACCTTCATAACCACCGAAGTCAGTGCAACTGGCCGGTAGTCATTCAGGAATGAGGGCTTGTTGTTCTTGGGCACAGGGATGATGGTGGATCTCTTGAAGCATGTGGGGACCACAGACTTAGCCAGGAACTCGTTGAAGATGGAAGTGAACACACCTACTAGCTGGTCAGCACAGCAGCGCAGCAGACGGCCGGTGATGCCGTCTGGCCCCGCTGCTTTCCTTGTGTTCATGCTCTTCAGCCCCACTCAGATGCTCCGCAATGCTGATCACTGGTCTCTCTCTTTCTCTCTCTGATGATGTCACCGTCCTCAGTTGTCAGGCAGTAGTTAGCATTAGCCACCTGGCAAACCTCGAAACGAGTGTAGAACTCATTCGGCTCGTTGGTGAATGCAGAATCAGCGTTGATCAGTGCAGTATCTATGGCTTTGTAGTCCGTGATGGTGCGTAGTCCATGCCACATGATTCTTGTGTTGCCCTGGTGAAAGCGAGACTCCACGTGCTCCCGCTACCAGCATTTGGCATCCCTCACCACGTGCCGCACACCATATGAAGCAGCTTTGTAGGCGCTCATATCCCCAGTGGTAAGACCGGTGTTGTAGGTGGCAGTCCTGGTGTTTACTGTTGTGCAGTTCGATCTGCCCACCCATGGTCTCTGGTTCGGGAATGACACAACTCTTGCAGTGGGGGATGATCTCCTCCGCTAATATGCTAGCGAAGCTAACTGCTACTTCCGTTAACTCGTTGATGTTGACTGCACATGCTCTGAACATGTTCCAGTCTACGTCGTTGAGTGCGTCCTGTAGCATAGCTTCTGATTGGGCAGACCAGCGTTTCACCTTCTTCGTGGTTACTTCATCCCTCCATATATTTTGTTTATACTAAGGAATGAGGAAGATGGCGTTGTGGTCAGACTTTCCAAAGGCCGGGTGTGAAACAGCTTTTTAGTCCCGCCTGTATGGAGCCAGCACATTTCCTCCAGCGCTGCTTTGTTCTTCGACTCGGGTGAGCATCCTGTCCTTTGTTGTTTCACGCGCCGCTTAGTATCTCGGTCAGCCAGGACAGATCGGGTTTAAAAGTATCTAAGACTACATGTGCAAACTTGTTACAGATGTTGAGGAGCGATCTGCTGTCGTAAACTATAAAACCATAAGATTTTGGAATGTAAAACAAAGCAATAAATAATTAAGCAGCTAAAAAAGTGCATAGTCTGTGTGGAGCAGTCAGGAAGGCGTCCGGACGTGGCCACGCCATCTTCCATCTGTCTCTGATGGAACTTTTCTAAGTTTATAACTCATCAGTTTATCAAAGATCTGAAACACCACTGACTAACCTGCAGCTGAAACCATGACAGAGCCTCCTTCGTGCCTCAGATGGTTGCAGACTCTGACTGTCTGACCTCCTGACCTCCTCGTACATACTGACCATGATGTGGATCCATCGCTCCATCAGACCTGTTCCTCTGATTTTCAGTCCAGCTCTTATGTAATTTTCATGCCTTGGCCATTCCTCCTGTGTTCCTTCATTGAGAATAATTTCCTGACAGTTGCCCTTCCACTGAGACCATTTCTAATGAGACTTTAATGACAGTAGATGATCAGCTGAAGTTCCAGATTATCTGTCAGGTCTTTGCTTTTTTCCCCTTACTTAAGGACGTGACTTTCAGATACTGTTCATCTTCTCTGAACAGTTCTTTTTTTGTCCTCCAAGTTTCCTCAGCTTTTTAACACTAGGGATTATTTTCACTCTGGCCTGCAACAGTAAGGGCAACAGGCCTTTTTTTTTTTCTTTTTTTTTAAAGAGGCTGAGTTCTCAGTGTATTTTTATTTTGACAACATTTTGAAACTGACCTGCAACAAAACTAATGAATTCATTATTGTGACATGATAGGGTGGGGCAAGGTCTCACAATGGATTCACCCAAGACCTTGGCTGATGGTGACCCATGCTCATTTTTCATCTTGGCTCATGTGATTGCGTAGATGATCAACAGTGGGTCCATCACCCTCTTAGGGACACTACCAATAGGTCTTAAAAATCACCAATTGCTCTTAGAACTGAAGAGGCATCTCGGATGAGAGGTGAGACGTGTTGAGAAACGTAAAGAAGTCCACACGGTTTTCTTTCCAAGCTCTTTAAATTATTGTAAATGTACAAGAGTGAAAGTTTATCACACCATCCACCTCTGCCTGTAATCCAGCATTCCCCTCAGCAGATATAAACACGTTTACAGCAAATACAAAAATTGTTTCGGTCTATTTTGTCTTCCAGGGGTCAGAGCAGGCAACATTGAGGGAAATTTAAAACTGCTGGCTAAATGTAAACATGAATTCAGTAAAATTGTAATTCACTTCAGCAGTAATGACACCCGTTTACGTAATTCCGAGGTCACCAAAATCAATGTTGAATCGGTGCGCAACTTTGCCAAAACAATGTCAGACTCTGTAGTTTTCTCTGGTCCCCTCCCCAATCAGACCAGGAGTGACATGTTTAGCCACATGTTCTCCTTAAATTGCTGGTTGTCTGAGTGGTGTCCCAGAAACGATGTGGGCTTCATAGATAATTGGCAAACCTTCTGGAGGAAACCTGGTCTTGTTAGGAGAGACGGCATCCATCCCACTTTGGATGGAGCAGCTCTCATTTCTGGAAATCTGCCCAAATTTATTAAACCCCCCAAAATATGACTATCCAGAGTTGGGACCAGGAAGCAGAGTTGTAGTCTTACACGCCTCTCTGCTAGACCTCAGTGCAGCCATTAGAGCGGGACTCTCCTGGGAACAACAAGCAGAAGCGGAGGTGCAGCAGACGTGGAGGAGCTGACCGAAGGCGCTTGGTTAGCAAAAGAAGGTTAACCCTCCCGGTCATACTCCTTGCCAATGTTCAGTCTTTGGAAAATAAAATAGACAAACTCCATGCTCGAATTTCCACGCAAACGTCAGGAGTGCTCCATACTGTGTTTTTGCAAAATACTGGCTGGGGGAGAGAACACCCGATAACACCAGATGGCTACGGGGTCTTCAGAGCGGGCGAAGTGCTCCGGGCAGTGGCAAGATACGCGGCGGAGGAATGGCCGCCCTCATCAAACAATCGTGGTGTACTGACTGTAAGATCATTTCAAAATCCTGCTCTGAAAATGTGGAATTTCTGACTTTGATAAAGGCCTTGCTATTTGCCCAGAGAACTGCAGTGCATCATTGTGTGCAGTGTACATGCCTAAACTACATCAGTTTGTAACCTTCCCCACCACAGGAAATAAAATACTGGATCACTGTTACAGCAAGATCAGAAATGCCTTCTCAGCTGAACCAAAACCTAATTTCAGAAAGTTTAATCACCTGGCAATCTGGCTAAAACCCATATATAACAAAAAGCTCAAGACAAAACCAGTCACAGTCAGGCCTATTAATACCTGGACTGACAGTGCAAAAGCCAGTCTGCTGGGCAGAGCTGCTTAGAGACTACAGACTGGAGCATCTTCAAAGGAACAGCTAACAATATCCACGAATACACAGAGACTGTAAGCGACTACATAAACTGGTGTACGTGTATTTGTACCCCTCCCAGGACTGTGCGCAGGTTCCAAGGCCAAAAACCCTGGCTTAATGGAGACATTAAACTGGAAATAAGGGAGAGGAGGGAGGCCTTCAAGGCAGGAGATCAGATGGAGTATAAGAGAGCCCACTACGAACTGCAGAAGTCCATCAGAGTAGCAAAGTGAGCCCACTCAAAAAGAAAAAGAAACAAAGAAAAAAAACATCTTGTCTTTATCTTATAAAAAGTGTAACTTGACCTGGAGAGCTCTGCACAAGAATTCCAATGTGCATGGACTGTTGGTCCTGTGCACAAATGGCAAATAAAAATCTTGAATCTTGAATCCTACAGTATTTAAAAGTAGAATGGGAGGCAGAGCCTTCAGTTTTCAGGCCCCTCTTCTGTGGAACCAGCTTCCAGTTTGGATTCAGGAGACAGACACTATCTCTACTTTCAAGATTAGGCTTCAAACCTTCCTTTTTGCTAAAGCATATAGTTAGGGCTGGACCAGGTGACCCTGAATCCTCCCTTAGTTATGCTGCAATAGACATAGGCTGCTGTTATTAATCTCCGTCTGTCCTCCACAGCATGTCTTTATCCTGTCTTCCTTCTCTCACCCCAACCGGTCACAGCAGATGGCCCCGCCCCTCCCTGAGCCTTGTTCTGCCAGAGGTTTCTTCCTGTTAAAAGGGAGTTTTTCCTTCCCACTGTCGCCAAAGTGCTTGCTCATAGGGGGTCATATGATTGCTGGATTTTTCTCTGTATGTATTATTGTAGGGTGTACCTTACAATATAAAGCGCCTTCAGGCGACTGTTGTCGTGATTTGACGCTATGTGAATAAAACTGAATTGAAAGTCTCTATAGGAGGATGTTTCTATAATTCACCTGTTTCAACTGTATTAAGACTAAAAGTTTGCATTATAAAGGTGGGGCCTCTCTGACTGACTGGTGGATGGCAACACAGTCAGCTTTACAGGGAGTGCAGAATTATTAGGCAAGTTGTATTTTTGAGGAATAATTGTATTATTGAACAACAACCATGTTCTCAATGAACCCAAAAAACTCATTAATATCAAAGCTGAATGTTTTTGGAAGTAGTTTTTAGTTTGTAGTGTTTAGTATGTTGCTTTGTTGTTGTTTTTTTTGTCTTTTTTGCTTGTTTTCTATTCTTCTCTCAACAGGTGATCCAGGAGATTTTTATTTTTTTTCTCCCCCCCTTTCTCACTGTCCCTCTCCCCTTCTGTTTTTCCTTTCCTTCCTCTTTCTTTCTCCCTCTCCTATCCCTCACTCATGTCTGTCCCGTCTGTAACATCTGAAAATAAAATATAATAAATAATAAAAACAAAGATTGACCAAATGGACCAATACGGCAATGCCACGATGATCCATTTGGCAAAGTAAATCCATTGGGTATCCTTGTTGGTCTTCAGACAACAATTCTGATGGCTAAAGAACCAAATGGGACAGGCAGAAAAAAAAAAAAAAAAAAAGGAAGTAGTTTTTAGTTTGTTTTTAGTTTTAGCTATTTTAGGGGGATATCTGTGTGTGCGCAGGTGACTATTACTGTGCATAATTATTAGGCAACTTAACAAAAAACAAATATATACCCATTTCAATTATTTATTTTTACCAGTGAAACCAATATAACATCTCCACATTCACAAATATACATTTCTGACATTCAAAAACAAAACAAAAACAAATCAGCGACCAATATAGCCACCTTTCTTTGCAAGGACACTCAAAAGCCTGCCATCCATGGATTCTGTCAGTGTTTTGATCTGTTCACCATCAACATTGCGTGCAGCAGCAACCACAGCCTCCCAGACACTGTTCAGAGAGGTGTACTGTTTTCCTTCCTTGTAAATCTCACATTTTATGATGGACCACAGGTTCTCAATGGGGTTCAGATCAGGTGAACAAGGAGGCCATGTCATTAGTTCTTCTTCTTTTATACCCTTTCTTGCAGCCACGCTGTGGAGTACTTGGACGCGTGTGATGGAGCATTGTCCTGCATGAAAATCATGTTTTTCTTGAAGGATGCAGACTTCTTCCTGTACCACTGCTTGAAGAAGGTGTCTTCCAGAAACTGGCAGTAGGACTGGGAGTTGAGCTTGAGTCCATCCTCAACCCGAAAAGGCCCCACAAGCTCATCTTTGATGATACCAGCCCAAACCAGTACTCCACCTCCACCTTGCTGGCGTCTGAGTCGGACTGGAGCTCTCTGCCCTTTACCAATCCAGCCACGGGCCCATCCATCTGGCCCATCAAGACTCACTCTCATTTCATCAGTCCATAAAACCTTAGAAAAATCAGTCTTGAGATATTTCTTGGCCCAGTCTTGACGTTTCAGCTTGTGTGTCTTGTTCAGTGGTGGTCGTCTTTCAGCCTTTCTTACCTTGGCCATGTCTCTGAGTATTGCACACCTTGTGCTTTTGGGCACTCCAGTGATGTTGCAGCTCTGAAATATGGCCAAACTGGTGGCAAGTGGCATCTTGGCAGCTGCACGCTTGACTTTTCTCAGTTCATGGGCAGTTATTTGGTGCCTTGGTTTTTCCACACACTTCTTGCGACCCTGTTGACTATTTTGAATGAAACGCTTGATTGTTCGATGATCAGCTTTGCAATTTTGAGACTGCTGCATCCCTCTGCAAGATATCTCACTATTTTTGACTTTTCTGAGCCTGTCAAGTCCTTCTTTTGACCCATTTTGCCAAAGGAAAGGACGTTGCCTAATAATTATGCACACCTGATATAGGGTGTTGATGTCATTAGACCACACCCCTTCTCATTACAGAGATGCACATCACCTAATATGCTTAATTGGTAGTAGGCTTTCGAGCCTATACAGCTTGGAGTAAGACAACATGCATGAAGAGGATGATGTGGACAAAATACTCATTTGCCTAATAATTCTGCACTCCCTGTATAGTAGCTTGCTGTCTGATAGGCTGCACCTGCTCTGTGGTTGTTCCATGAATTTTATACAGCAGAGCAGTTTACCAGTCCTGCTGGTTTGGTGTCATAATGATGTGATAGGAAGGTTAACATGAATCTGCTAAATGCAGGGAGAATCCAGAAAAAATGGTTTGACCTGAGTTTTGAAGAGATGGAAGTGGTTGTTTTAAAGGACCATAAGCTCTGACCTCAATTCCTGTCTGTCAGGAACCTTCCAGATGTCACAGCAGAGGATTTTTCAAAAGTTCACCTTCATCAGTTCAAGTGGATCCACTGGGAGGTGAGTAAAGTCCAGTAAACGAGCCAACCCAACCTAGTATTAAACTGACATTGGTAATCAGAATTTTAAATTAAGATCATAAACACAACCTGTTAATGATGAGTAACCAATCAGAAAACACCTGTCACCATCTTAACACCTTTCCAGCCTGCACTCCTCAGAGGTTTGTGCTCATTTAGAAACAATATTTTCACCAGAAGACTTAAAAAACAACATTAATTTGAAATTGATCAATGATGATTAATTCATTAAACAAAAGCGCACTCTAACCCACTGGAAACTGTTTTGTCTCATAAATCTTGTTTGTTTGCTGTCACACTTTAACTCCTGTAGGGCCGAAACGCAGAGGAGCAGGTGAAGATGATCCAGCAGGTAGAGCGATATAACAGCATGTTGCCACAGCAACAGAAGATCACCATTTCTGTGGAGATAGAGAAGACCAGAGAGCCGCTGTACCAGCTGTTTCCTCATGGCGATGTGGTGAGAGCTTCTGTGCCAGAACCAGGAGAACATAAACTGCCCACTCTATCAGACAAAATGTTATTGCATGTTTTCTGTCACGTGTTGCAAATTCATCGCGGTTTCATGTCTTTAGGTGTTTGTCAGTAAGGACGTTGCTCGTGATTTTGGGTTTGAGTCAGCTGAAGCTGCCCTGAAAGGACTTTACAGTCGAGTCAAACAGGGGTGAGTGGTCACAGGTCAGCAGTGTAACATTAGTAACAACCATAGAAATAAAAATATGACGCCATCCTTCCTCAGGGCCATCCTGATCTGTGCCTGGGCAGAAAAAGGAGCTGATGCTTTGGGTCCTGATGGTGTGATCATTCATTCTGATGCATTTCCTCCTGAAAGTCTCGTTGATACGCTTGGAGCTGGGGACACCTTCAACGCTGCTGTCATCTACACACTGTCCAAGGGTGAGACTTTTAAACATCTATGTAGCAGGAAGCCAGCAAAACCTCAGTATTCTGTAGCAAATAGCTTTATTAATAAAGTGCTGATCCTGATACACGCCAGAACAAAACCTGTTTTAACATATATCCGTTGTTGTAAGTGTACATGGATTGGCTCTTATATAATCCTTTTCTACGCTACTTGAGCACTCAAAACTTTATACAACATGCCTCATCCACCCATGGACAGACAGTTTTCTATCCACAAGCTATGCGACTTGGGGTCCTATTTTGGCATGCAGACTGGAGCAGCCAGGAACCCAATCACGACCGTTCTGATTAGTCGGTGACCTGCTCCCATGACCCCACGGAGGAAAAGATGAGATGGAAACATTTCAACACAGGACCATCACAATAAGACTGTTAATTAAATTAAAACTGTTAATTAAACTTCCCTTTAATTAACTTTGATTTATACAGCACCAAATCACAACAACAGTCTCAAGGTGTTTTATATTGTAAGGTAGACCCTACAATAATACATACAGAGAAAAACCCCCTATGACCCCCTATGAGCAAGCACTTTGGCGACAGTGGGAAGGAAAAACTCCCTTTTAACAGGAAGAAACCTCCGGCAGAACAAGGCTCAGTGAGGGGCGGGGCCATCTGCTGTGATTGGTTGGGGTGAGAGAAGGAAGACAGGATAAAGACATGCTGTGGAAGAGAGACAGAGGTTAATAACAGATATGATTCAATGCAGAGAGGTCTGTTAACACATAGTAATGCCCTTTAATTCCCCTTTACTTTTAAATAAAATAAATCAGTAACACCTGAGGACTGATTAATTTAAAAGATCAATGTTTTCTGTCTATAGGTGGAAGTTTGCAAGATGCCCTAACCTTTGGCTGCAGGGTTGCTGGCAGGAAGTGTGGTTTCCATGGTTATGACAGCATCAGCAAAGTCTTCAATGACATGCAACCACAAAGTTTGTTTTAGGGAAACCCAGTCCACAAAAGCACATGACCACATGAAAAACAATGTGTAAACATAAACATGTGTGTTAACGTGAAAGTGTTTGAAGGCACAACTGAAATTTTATCTAATTTTCAGTTTAAGGAAAATCATCTGTGGTATAAGGGATCTGCATAATTACAATTAGTAACTGACATTTAACATCCATTAGTTCATTCATTCACAGATCAATAACTGGATTATTGTTCAATAAATGATTAACTGAAGTGAGAGAAGCAAACGTTTCTTTGGAGTGTTTTTACTTGGTGGAATTAAATCTCACTGATCAGTGATCGGGTTGATTGTTTTTGTCCTGATAGTTTGTTTTTCATTAAAACAATTACCACTCGATGCTCAGACACAGCTTCCTTTCATTCTCTCTACAAATAACCTTGTCAGGGTACTCACTCGCAAGGTCTGGTTTCCTGCGCAGAAAGGAACAAAAAGCCAAAGACGACAAACATGTTTTTATTGAAGACCCAATTCTACTAACGATTTCCAGTTTAACAACCAGGCGTCAAACAACTGTTGTACTCCAGCTTCTCACAGGTGAGTTAAACATCCCAGGTGCAACTGGCAGTGGCAAGCAGGAAGGGCCACCTCTAAAACACAAGGCATAATTGGCACACATACACATGAGTGAGAGCGATGGAGAAAGGAAATTGAGTCATCAGAACCACAACAATAGCAGAAAACTTGCTGAGCACCAGTTCAGCTCACTGGGATGAGCAGGTGACCATATGCCTCTCAGTTTTAAGAAAGGCTAGTGACCCCTGTTATAGAGTCTGACAGCTGCAGGGATTATATACAAATATTCAACTGGGGGTTAGGGTTTAACCAGGTCTAAAAAAATTTTTAAAAGAAGGCTTTATAAGATAGACCTTCTGAGTATCACTACAAAGATTACCAACAGTGGTCCTCATACCACAGTTTGATATCAGCAAACACTGAGAGCATACATTGATATGACACCACAGCCATGCTATCATTCAAACACTGATAACAGCATAAATCGAATTAAATCGGGACTTGATGAGACCTTTCGAGTATCACTAGAAATATTATAAACAGTCGTCTCCATACCACAGTTTGCTATCAGTAAACACTGATAGCAAACCACATCCATGTTAGCAGTGTATAAACAGATGGTTTAGCATATATTAGCAAAGGTATCAATAAAGGACTACTGTATTAAACACTTTTACTAACCTCAAGCAGATGGACAGGCGCTCTGCAGGTGGGATTGAGCGCCTGTAGTTGTTGTCTAGGCGGGCGATGCTTGGACCGCCGTGGGACAGCAGCTCCTCAAACTGGGCCAGGGAAAGACAGTGGTATCGCTGAAAGTGGCCGTCATCCAGGCGCAGCTCCTGGAGCAAGTGGTGAAACTCACCAAACTGCTCACGCTTCTGGAGGACTTGATGGACCCAGGTACGGCGAGGACGTCCTTTACGCCGCTGCTCTGCTCTCCACAGTAAATAGAAAAGGGAGACTCTCTATTCAAACGCTAGATCAACAGCTGCCATCTTGCAAACATACCATCTGGCACTACTTCCTCCAACATTTCCACAAGTAATTCGCGTTGGACAAACGTTGAGGTGCGAATGTGCACGCGTCAAGCTGGCACGTTTTGGTCGTGTCTGTCGCGTTCGGTGTGAACACACCGTAATGACAGAATGGCAGCTGTTTTTTATGAGCGGAAGTTTTAATTCAGTTCAATTCAATTTTATTTATACTGCTCCAAATCAAAACAAGTCACCTAGAGGCACTTTATATTGTAAGGTAGACCCTACAATAATCAAAAATAAACTGCTGACAGGTGTCAGGTTTAGCTTTCAGTTTATTTTGAACAGGTCCATAATCTTTAATGTTCAGGTAAGTACAGGTGAGACAGGTTTGCCAGCAACAGCACAGATGAAAGATAAAATCTCCTGAGTGGTTTCCAGTATTATCATGTAGTTTTAACCTGTTTACACTTCCTAATGAGACAAAAAGCGAAAGATTCATCAGGTCAAAGACATCTAAGTACATCAGACAGCGAAGCATTTTCTCCCCAATCGGCTTGACAGTGATGAATCGTGTTTCATGTGTAAACTGAGCCAATGAGGAGGCTTCCAGCTACCTGACATTCAGGTGTAAATAGAAACAACATGAATCAACATGAAGTGAGAGGTTTTAGAGAGAACATGAAATATAAATTGATGTTCTCGGGCAGAACGTCAGTTCTTTAGAATAAACTAACAAAAGGTTAAAGATATAAACCTTGACAGCTACCACGTGATCACTTTTCTGCCCACTGGAACAACACCCTCAGAGGAGGGGCAACTTTCGAGTTGTTCTGACACAGTGTTGTCATGGATACAAGTGTTTCCCTTCATGTTTAATTCAGTCCTTCGTATTTATATTGTATGACCTTCACAGCGTCAGCGTGCATGTGACCTATGGTGAACAACACTGTCTGAACTATAATTACCTGTAATCTTGAAGATAATCTACGAATAATACATTAAACTGTGAGAAGGAGTAATAGTGTCTGTAACTGTAACCTTGTTAGTTTGGACTCATTGCAAGGTGTAAGGCTCACTGTGCTGCTGTCAGTTCTTTTCTGATCTGTTCATCATATACTCATCCTTTTAATGATGTGTTGTATATATTCACATTAATTGTAGATCTATGTAAACCCTGCGTATGAACATTTAGGCAGTGCTGGTGGTGGCGGTGGAGTTGGCAGTCTGTTGCTCCATCTCTGAGCTTCCTACCACCATTTCTCTCAGCCCTTTGCTGAAGTGAAGATTTGCTCCGATCACGATGAAACCCTGCAGAGATGGAACAGCTCCTGTCAGCCAGGGGGCAGCACTGAGTTTATTTCTGCATAAATCTGACTTTAAAAAAAAGAAAGCCTAAAACAAATAAAATGATAATACAAGACTTTATTATAAAAAATGTGTGACGCCCACAAGTGTATGGTCACAATTGTAATTTTTTTGTAAATTGTTTTTTTTGATGGTGGTATTTAGGGATGGGTATCGTTTAGGTTTTATCCGATACCGGTGCCAAATCGGTACTTTTGAAACGGTGCCGGTGCTCAAACGGTGCTCAAACCGGTGCTTAAAGAATGGAGAACACAAAATTGGTCCAAAAACCTCTCATGTTCAGCTGTTTTTTGTAAAAAGATAACAATGTTAGCCTTTTCTGCAGCTATGGGGCATATATGGTATCACTCTTGGCTGGAAGCAGTGCTTAAACAATGGGAAAAACACAAACTTTGTCCTAAACCTCTCATGTTTAGCTGTTTTCCACTTTTTCTTTGGTCATTTTAGCCTTTTTGGCCAGGGTGAAGGGAGCATCTGCCATCAAACAAGAAGACAGCCGCATGTAGCTATGATGATGTTTGCTAGTTCACTTTACATGCATGCATACAACAAGTGCACTCATGGGTCAAAATGTTCACCAGTACTGAATATCCAGTGACATGGGAACAGTAAAATAATTCTATTTAACCTCAGACACACACAGCTAGATGCTCTTCGGGGTCAGTCGGCTCACTGAAATGATTTATCTGCCACCTCGGTTGTGGTCCCAACTCGAGAACAAGAGCTCAAACTGCCCGACTGACATCCTGAAATATGACCGAAAACTCCTGGATCAATCCAGGACATTCTGTTGCCTATTCCGAGGAATCGGATGACCCAGATTCTCTGTTTCTTCCTTTTGTTTCTTAGCAACATCAGGATCATCATCACTTCACGTGTACTCTGTGTTTGTCAGTGCATTTTTGGGGACAAATTTTCCATAAAAGCACTTTCGATGTGCATCTATTTACACAACAGGTTTGCATTCAAAATATTTGAAAATTTATTCAATTTTTTTTGTAATCCACTCAATGTGTTACAACTAATCAAAATCAATTTTATGTTTTATTTTCATAAATATGAAAAAAGTCTAAAACTCCTCAAATAGTCGAGGGGTAAAATCACACTCACGTTATGATATTCAACCACCTCCTCAATGAAATCCACCCCATCAGCCAGCGGGATCCGAACGCCTCTCTTTGTCCAGTCTAAGAGAGCACACACAAACAGAGCGACACTGTCACGGTGTGTTCAGGGTCTGTGAGTTTTTTGATTGATGAATTAGGTTCTTACTGTTGATCAGTGGAACTACAGACATCTGCAGCATCGTCTTTAGAGGAGCCTGCAGAGGAATCAACTGCAGACACACAGAGAGGTTTTAGGGTGTATACGCTTCATGTTTTGGTCAGAACGTGTAAAAATCAGGGAGAAAGTGTTTGTTCTGTAGTTTTGTGTCTTGTGGAGATCAGAGAAATATTTTTACTGCTATTGTTCATGGTCATCATCATTATCATTGCATTAATAACATAATCTACAGCATTGATATTGCATTCAGATGTTTAAATATATTGGCACCCAATCAGCCTTTATTACAGGAGCAGTTATAACCCCTTTAAACTGTTGAGTTAAATCTATAATCTTAAATGCTTTTGAATGCTTTTCATAATCTTAAATGTTTATATGCAGATTATATTGCATTATAAAAGAAAGGCCTAACTCTGAGTACACTCTGTGCCAAAGTAGACAGGAAGCGCAGGCTTTTGCAGAGCGTGCTTGTGAAAGTGAAACTAAAGCAGAGTCTAAGTGTAAGTTACTTTGAAGAGCAGTTTGGATGGGGCTATTTGAATAACCAGGTTATTCATTGTTATCTTTTATTCTTTTATATTCTTTTATTAAGTTTTAAGTAGTATCATTTGATTAAAACATTTATTCGATATATTACACATATAGTTTCAGTTGTGTACGTGCTGGCCTTCTGTCTGGTGGAAAGGTTACAAGGTTTAGCTGGTGAGGTGAAACTGAGTGCATTTCAGGTTGACACAAACACACACCCACACACACACAGTAGATGGACTCATTTATAGGTGAAAGTTCTCCACCATTTGACCTTAGAACTGAAGAAGCTTCTCGGATGAGAAGTGAAACGTCTTCAAGCAACTTAAAGAAGTCCAGATGCTTTTCTTTGCAAGCTCCTTTGACTACGATGACCTGGATGACTGAGAACCTTCACAGACATAGGTGAAAGTTTAATTATATTTTGCTTGTGACCAGGGTTTTAATAGTTTTGCAGTTTTCATTAGTTTTTATTTTAATTCAGTTTTGATTTCAGATTTTCAATTTTATCTCAGTTTTAATTAGTTTTTACCAATTGTTTGCTAGTTTAGTTTAGTTTTTATTTTTTTGAAAATCCTTAGTTTCAGTTTAGTTTTGATTAGTTTCAGTTATAGTTTTAGTTGTGTTTGCAATAATTAAGTGTAACAAAATCCCAGTTTCATCATGTCAGTCATGCTCTTCTGCTCATCCTTGGGTAGGTTGCTATTCCAGCTACCTGCACCCTGGACAGGTCGCCTGTCTGTCGCAGGGCTAACACGCAGAGACAGACAACTCACATTCCCACCTATGGGTTCTTTAAATAAATAAAGGCAGATGAACAACCACTGATACCAGGCAACTAAATGTATATCTTGGCCCCAATGAGACTATTAACTCTTGCAGCACCGGGTGTTCATAATTTTGGTTCAAGTGAATTGATAAACTTTTTGAAGCCAATTGACTCACACAGTTGTGTAGATGTCCTCGTCCTGTTGTCTCGGGATGCATCACACTGCCTTGCCTGGGGTTAGCTTCTGTTTCTGGGGATGAGGGTCGAGTGTGCTCCCTTACCTTCTCAAGGTAAGCTAGGTTAGCCTTCTTGTGTGAGCTTTTCAAGCGCACTTTAAGGTTTGTGGGATTTTTTTCCCTTTAGAAATGTCCCTCATAATTTGTCTCTTTCCACTACAAGACACTTGCTTTATCCAAAACACAGTCATATTCAAAGTAATCCCAAATTGGACTCTGGCGCTTTCTCCCGACTTTTCCTGACATGATTCTGGCGTGGACGGAGCAGCAACACAGACGACTCGACTAACGTGCTGCCACCTGCTGGCGTAATGAGACACAGCAAGAGAAAAATCTGGAAACGAAACTTTATTTTCACCCAGGACACGCACACATCAATGAAACTAAACACATTTTTGCTATAAATTCAGTTAATTTTAGTTAGTTTTGTGAATACTCATTACAGTTTTAGTTAGTTTTCCTTTTTTTGTTTTTATTTTTATTTCCGTTAACGAAAATGTTTTTCACTTCTAGTTTTCGTTATTTCGTTAGTTTTCGTTAACGATAATAACCTTGCTTGTGACTGCAAAATTGTGCCTGCATGAGTGACAGTTTCTTGCAGAATGTGTGCCTGATGTTCCAGACCAAAAGCGAGCGTCCGGCAGCGACAGGAAGACACCTGGCATGGAGACGAGGCGATGTTGTTTTTTCAAACTGTGTTAAAAGTCATTGTGGTTTTGAAACTTATGCATGTGATGACGCATGAGGGGGCGTTATAAATTTCCCTGATGATATAAAACAACTGATTGTGTATTGTTCGAGAGAGATCGATGCTGCGTACAGTGTTCATCTCTCCACGCGTGTGTTCATTAAAATCATCGTTTGACTTAACCCGGCCGGACCAGTGTTGTTATTTTGGATTTCCTCCTATATCCCTCCTCAATATTTGAACCCTTAACAGTCTCCTTGCTGTCTCATTGAACCAATTACTGTAAGATGAAAACAAACTTACCGCCAGAGACTCGAGAGCTGACTGGTTGGAGAAGATCTTAAACCTGAAAGGTGAAAAAAAAGTCGATAAATAATCAATAATCAAGTTGTGCTATAAAATGGTGGATCATTACGAAGCCAGTTTTAACCAACATGGCGATGGTGTTGGTGATGAGTTCGTTCTGTTGGAGAACCGGTGTGAGAGCATAATGTGGTGGGTTAGAGTTTTTCATTCCTGTAGAAGGTGAGCGATGACAGGTGTAGTCCGTGGTGTCAGGGGTGTGTGTGGATGAGAGGAAGAGAGGACCCAAACGCAGGAATAGCAGGTAGGTGAAGATTGGTGATTTATTGTAGACAATGGAGAAATGAACAGACCATGAGATGGCTGACTGCCTGGACGACTGAAAGACTGGCTGAATGGCTGACTGAGCATAGGGCACACACAGGAACGACAACATCAATGACAAGACAATGACCAGGTTGAAACTGAGGGCTTAAATACACCGGCTGAATAGTGACTGATTGGAGACTGGTGAGTGAACAGCTGAACACAGAGTCCAGAATGAATCAGTCCTGGTGGGTGGCCGTGTGGCCAGGGGTGGCATTGGAGTCGATCTTGTGGGCGGCCACGTGGCCAGCAGTGACGCTGGAGTCGATCTGGCGGAAGGCGGCGGCGGCCACTCAGCAAGTCCAGAGGCTGGCTGCGAGGAAGACAGCGGTGGCCACTCCGCAGGTGTGGAGGCTGGCCGCGAAGAAGACGGCGGCCTGGTGGCCGGTAATGGCGAGGAAGGTCAGTCAGCGGCCTGGAAGGTGGCCACCGATGCCAAACCCAATGTGGACAAGGCGGTGGCAATCGCTTGATCAGGCGGTGTGGAAACCTCTGGCTGAGGAGAGAGAGAGAGCTCACAGCTGGCTCTGGGTGCTGTGACTGCAGATTGGGGAACAGAGCTAAAAACGGACTGGGAGACTGACTTGGAAGCTGAACAGCAGGAGACTGGACTGCAGACTGGAGGACAGGAGACTGAGCTACAGGTGACTGAACTGAGGATGGGGACAGTGCTGCAGCCTGAGACAATAAACCGGGAACATGAGATGGAAACAGATCTGCTAATTTACTAAGGGAGTGAGCTAGGGCCTGAAAACCTGGATGAGGATGTGGATGAGGTGGTGAACAGGCAGGTCAACATGCTAGCTCTTCCAATCCATCCTCCAGAGCGCGAGGGCAATGCCTGGAGAGCCTCAGCTGAATCTCAAGGGACGTCAGGTTAGATCCTGGTCTCCGAGGGCTGCCCAGAGCCAGGCGAAACCCCTCGAAGATGTGCTGTCTTTCAATTCAATTCAATTCAATTTTATTTATATAGCACCAAATCACAACAAAAGTCGCCTCAAGGTGCTTCATAGGTACAGAGAAAAACCCAACAATCATATGACCCCCTATGAGCAAGCACTTTGGCGACAGTGGGAAGGAAAAACTCCCTTTTAACAGGAAGAAACCTCCAGCAGAACCAGGCTCAGGGAGGGGCGGGGCCATCTGCTGCGACCGATTGGGGTGAGAGAAGGAAAACAGGATAAAGACATGCTGTGGAAGAGAGACAGAGATTAATAACAGATATGATTCAGTGCAGAGAGGTCTGTTAATACATAGTGAGTGAGAAAGGTGACTGGAAAGGAAAAATCCCCCAGCAGCCTACGTCTATTGCAGCATAACTAAGGGAGGATTCAGGGTCACCTGGTCCAGCCCTAACTATATGCTTTAGCAAAAAGGAAAGTTTGAAGTCTAATCTTGAAAGTAGAGATAGTGTCTGTCTCCTGAATCCAAACTGGAAGCTGGTTCCACAGAAGAGGGGCCTGAAAACTGAAGGCTCTGCCTCCCATTCTACTTTTAAATACTCTAGGAACAACAAGTAGGCCTGCAGAGCGAGAGCGAAGTGCTCTAATAGGGTGATATGGTACTACAAGGTCATTAAGATAAGATGGGGTCTGATTATTTAAGACCTTGTATGTGAGGAGCAGGATTTTGAATTCTGGATTTAACAGGAAGCCAAAACAGGAGAAATCTGCTCTCTCTTTCTAGTCCCTGTCTGGACTTTTGCGGCAGCATTTTGGATTAGCTGAAGGCTTTTCAGGGAGTTTTTAGGACTTCCTGATAATAATGAATTACAGTCGTCCAGCCTGGAAGTAATAAATGCATGAACTAGTTTTTCAGCGTCACTCTGAGACAGGATATTTCTAACTTTAGAGATGTTGCACAAATGGAAGAAAGCAGTCTTACATATTTGTTTAATATGTGCGTTGAAGGACATGTCCTGGTCAAACATGACTCCAAGGTTCCTCACAGTGTTACTGGAGGGCGAGGTAATGCCATCCAGAGTAAGAGTCTGCTTAGATACCATATTTCTAAGGTTTTCAGGGCCGAGTACAATAACTTCAGTTTGATCTGAATTAAGAAGCAGAAAGTTAGCGGCCATCCAGGTCTTTATGTCTTTAAGACATTCCTGCAGTTTAACTCATTGGTGTGTGTTATCTGGCTTCATGGACAGATAGAGCTGGGTGTCATCTGCATAGCAGTGAAAATGTATGCTATGTCTTCTAATGATGCTGCCTAAGGGAAGCATGTATAATGTAAACAGAATTGGTCCTAGCACTGAACCCTGTGGAACTCCATAATTAACCTCAGTGTGTGAAGAGGACTCTCCATTTACATGAACAAACTGGAGTCTATTAGATAGATATGATACAAACCACTGCAGCGCAGTCCCTGTAATACCTACAGCATGTTCTAATCGCTCTAATAGGATATTATGGTCGACAGTATCGAACGCTGCACTGAGGTCTAGCAGGACAAGCACAGAGATGAGTCCACTGTCAGAGGCCATAAGAAGATCATTTGTAACCTTCACTAAAGCTGTTTCTGTGCTGTGATGAGCTCTGAAACCTGACTGAAACTCTTCAAATAAGCCATTCCTCTGCAGATGATCTGTTAGCTGTTTGACAACTACTCTTTCAAGGATGTTTGATATAAAGGAAGGTTGGAGATTGGCCTATAATTAGCTAAGACTGCTGGGTCTAGAGATGCTTTTTGAGTAAAGGTTTAACTACAGCCAGCTTGAAGGCCTGTGGTACATAGCTGATCATTAGAGATAGGTTGATCATATTTAAGATCGAAGCATTAATTAATGACAGGACTTCTTTGAGCAGTTTTGTAGGAATGGGGTCTAAAAGACACGTTGATGGTTTGGAGGAAGTAATTATTGAAGTTAACTCAGAAAGATCAATTGGAGAAAAAGAGTCTAATTTAACATCAATGGTACTAAGAGTAGCTGTAGATAATATTACATCTGTGGGATGATTATTGGTCATTTTTTCTCTAATGATAAAAATTTTATTTGTGAAGAAGTTCATGAAGTCATTACTGGTTAACGTTAAAGGGATGGTTGGCTCAACAGAGCTCTGACTGTTTGTCAGCCTGGCTACAGAGCTGAAGAGAAACCTGGGGTTGTTCTTATTTTCTTCAATCAGTGATGAATAGTAAGATGTTCTGGCTTTGCGGAGGGCTTTCTTATAAAGCAGCAAACTATTTCTCCAGGCTAAATGATGATCCTCTAAATTTGTGACACACCATTTCCTCTCCAGCTTACGAGTCATCTGCTTTAGGCTACGTGTTTGAGAATTATACCACGGAGTCAGGTACTTCTGATTAGAGACCTTAGTTTTCACAGGAACTACAGTATCCAGAGTCGTACGTAGTGAGGAGGTAAAATTATTAACAATTATTAATAACAGTTTCCTCTGGAACTTCTCCACCCAAAGGGAAAGCACTGCCTCCTGCTACTTGAAAAGGTCCGAGTCCGCTGGGTCACAAACATGTCTTCGTGGCACAGGTCTTGTCATTCTGTCAGGGGTGTGTGTAGGACTCGCAGGTAGGTGGAGACTGGTGAGTGAACAGCTGAAGATAATTGAACTAACACACAGGGAAAGGCTGGCACAAAGAACAGGGAGTGAAAACAGAGAATAAACCGGACATGAGACAAACTGAAAACTCTGAGTCAACGACCCAGGAACCCTGTCACGTGGGCAGTGGACGTCATCAATGAAATGCTTGTAGAAGCCACTCCCACACCATATCACATCAGACAGAACTCATCGCCATGGTAACCCAGAAATGGAAAGAGTACGCCGTCTCAAACTCAGGAGAGTCTACTCCAAGCACAACATCCCAGTGTACTTCAGACCCAGCCACACACTCAGACACAAACTTCACAACGTGGTGTAGCTGTGCAGTGTACCGAGGAGTGCTCAGACCTCTACACTGGAGACACCAAATAACCACCTCATAAATACATGGCACAAATACAAGAGCCACCTCGGGACAAGACTCGGCTGTTCATCTGCAACTAAAGTTCAAAGGTCACTCTTTAGAGGATGACAAAGCTCATATGGATCTGAGCTGCTCACATCACATGGACGTCATCATAAAAGCAGCGAGCACTTCCTTCTGCGCCGGCTGAAGAGGTTTGGAGGTTTGTACTCTGGACCCCACAATACTTACCAGCTTCTATCAATGCACCATTAAGAGTATTCTGTCTGGCTGCATCACAACCTGGTACGGCAGGAATGCTCTGTAAACAAAGATCTATGGAGGAGGTCAGATGATCCCACCATAAAATAATAATAACATTTTATTTACATTTTTTATATAGCACCTTTCTAGACAGAATCACAAAGTGCTGAGATAGCAATGGTGTCACATGAGAATACTTGGAGGATTTTGTCAACAGCGTAGCTGCAGCGTTTTGGAAAACCTGCAGACGATCCAGAGAACCTTTGCTTAGACACATAAAGAGTTACTATAGTCCAAGCGTGAGGAAATAAATGCATGTGTAGCTATCTCCAGTTCAGGGCGAGATAAAATAGGGCAAGGGCGTAGATTTGGCATGGACGGAAGGGACGTGTCCCCACCAATATCCAGCGATTATTGAATTGTCCCCACCAATAATTTGATCTCTTCGAGTAAAGAACAACAAGAAAAAAACGATCTGTCAGCGTCTCATTCACCCAGCGGAGCAGAAAGAGTTAAATTACGTTCTCTGCTGGAGTCCTACGTCATGTGACAAATATGGCCAATGTGATTGGCTGAGCCTTTCAGGGAACTGTTTAGTTTTAGCAGCGGCAAGCCTGCGCTGCGAGGAGGAGAGGAGGACGGCAGCAAAAAGGAAGAACCTGGATATAAGAAAGTGTTTTTCAAAGAAACCTGTAAGTCACTTAAACTCAAGTTCACTCATATAATGTGTCCGTCACAATAACGTTATAGGCTATGCTAGGACATACATGCCAACACTCCCGATTTTTCCGGGGAATCCCGAATTTCAGTGCCCCTCCCGAAAATCTCCCGGGGCGACCATTCTCCCCAATTTCTCCTGATTTTCCACCCGGACAACAAAACTGAAAACCATATCCCAGACTGGCCCAGCCAATTCCAGTTTCCAACAATGGCTACTAGTACTGCAGCTACTTAGTTTTAATATTACTCTTATTTCTCTTTCTGGGTCGCAAAATAAACTTTTAACACATTTTCAGGCGAGAATGTAGCTGTGTGTCAAATAACTTAAACATGTTATTGTTTGGCCTTTTTCAGTGCTTTAGTTGTGTTTTATTTGTTGGTGAGTAAATCGTTTTGGCTGAGATTAAAGTTATTAGATTAAATAAAACTTTATCCCTCGGGAGGATTCCTCCGGGTTTTCACACAGCTGTGTGAGAACTCCGGTTATATTTTAGACAGCAAGGAGCAGACGGCAGGTGACGTAATTCTGAAGGCTAGACCGTCCAATTTCACATTTCCGGTCTACCTGGCTTCCGGAGGACCCGGCCCACTTAGACCACAAAGGCCGGGTCCTCAGGTGGACGCAGCCTCTGAATTTGGACACCCCCGGCCTGTTTCCGGTCAGACAATAATAACGGTGATATTTAACTTATTTTATCCGATAAATAAACACTGTAAGATTCAAGTTTTTTGTATATATATGTACATGTATACCCCCCCCCCCCCCCCCCCCCAGCCCCTTTGAATGTCTCCCTAAAAAATCCAGTTTTTTAGATAATATAAAATCATTCAACAAGAATGATTTATTAGACAGAGATCGAGCGTTAAAAAGCGCCATATTCAGTAGAAGCCTCTGTATTTGCGGAGGCTCGAGTTAAAGGAAACTCAGGGTTTGAACCATCACGCTCGTAGAATCCGCTCACCGTGGGAAGAAAAAGCCAGCCGGCAGAAGAGTCTGGATAAACCCTCCTCAGGCAGGCCGGTCTCAAAGAGCCGGGCCCAGCGTATCCAAACAGGGACGTGGAAAACAAGTCCCCCTCCATGGAGCTTCTCTGAGCTCAGGAGACAAGGCACGCTCGGCGTCGCTTACCAGCCGAACCCCACCGCCAGTAAAGCCTGAGCTTTACCTGAATACCTCCTCTTCTCCTTCTCCGTGGCGAAAATGCCCGACGAAGATCCAGCTGATGGAGGAGGGTGGAAAATGCCGAAAGGAGGACGAAGAGACATTGTGAGGCATCATAGAGGATCGGATGGATAGCAAAGCCAGACGATCATACACCAAGGCAGCCAATACATCGTTAAAACTAATTGAGAACAGCAGAGCAGAAAAAAATTATACAAAAGTGGAGCGCGACAAACTGCACCCGGCAGCGGCAGAGCCAAACACAGGCGCCATCATACCAGAAGTTCTTCAACAGCTTCCAGAACATACTGGAAGTTCTATGCACAGCATAGCACCAGGTCTGAGCTGCCGGTCATCCAGGACCTCTACAGGCCCAGATGATCCTCTCTGCTCCCAGCCCACCCAGCCTAACACTCTTCACAGGACCAGATTCAGGGACAGTTTCTACCCACAGGCCATCAGGCTGCTGGACTGCAAAACAGGTCAGAGAGGTATAACAATCGAAAATGCACAACATGAGGAAAGATGAGGAGAACAAAGAACTCCCTCCAGGCTGAGCTCCAACAGGGAGATCCAACAGAAAAAAAACCCTTAGCACATGAATCATCACATCTCACAACATAGCAGACAGACGCTTCGGAGGCATTTGGAGGGGATGGGGGGGTGAGTGTAGGTCTGTGTCAGTGTACATGCGTATGTGTGTGTATGTGTGTGTGTTCCTCATTCAGCCGAGAGAAAGTGTCCCTTCTCCCGGTTAAGCAAAGTCAACAATCTTCAGTCGACGCGGGTGACCTTGAACGAGGAGGGAGAAAGTCACAACACAGTCAAAGGAGTTTGCAAAGAAAAGCGTCTGGACTTCTTTAAGTTGCTTGAAGACGTTTCACCTCTCATCCGAGAAGCTTCTTCAGTTCTAAGGTCAAATGGTGGAGAGTCCCAGATATAAACCTAGTGGGAGTTTCCCCCCACAGAGAGACAAAAGGACCCCCTGATGATCCTCTAATCGCCTGAGCCAAGGTGTGAAACTGGGCGTGGGTCCCAATCAGCCAGAGTTTCGGGTGTGTTCATTGTGAAACCTGGCCCCACCTTATCATGCGAATTCCTGAGGTCAGATGGCCCAGGATGTGAGTGGGCGTTAAGGCGTCTGGGAAGGGATCTCAAAACTGGATTAGGGTTAGGGTTACCCGTCTTCAAGCAACTTAAAGAAGTCCAGACGCTTTTCTTTGCAAGCTCCTTTGACTACGATGACCTGGATGACTGAGAACCTTCACAGACACGTGACAACACAGTCTTGTTATCTGAAGGAGAATTGTTATTCCCCTTAGCTTTTGCCTTGAGCATCCAGCTGGCGCCGGGGGCCGCATGAGATGAAGATGGCAGTTGTTTTGGTTAGTGCGAACAAACTGCATCCAATTTAAGAGTTGGTCTAATGTCCGTCACTGGTCACCAGGTCTCAATTCCCGTTGTTCTTCTTCAAGATGTTATGTTATGTTGTCTCGATCCTGGGTCTTATGACCCGGTGTTTTGAGTTTTAGTTTATTTTGATGTTTATAGTATGTGATTAAACTCATTAGCTTTTCTAGTTCATTTGTTTTTAGATTCCCTTTGTGTCTTCCAACCCCTGTGAAGTCTCCCTTGCCCTTCATGTGTTTCATGTCTGTCTTACGTTGTCAAGTTCATGTAGTCATGTCTGCGTCTCATTATGTTTCCTGTTTTATTTTGAAGGGGTCCTGTGTTCCTATGTTCAATGTTTTTAGTTTTACTTTCCCCTCGTGACGTCGTTATGTTCATGTGTGTCAGCTGTTTCCCCATGTGTTTCCATTTCCCTCATTATCCTCCTGTGTGTATTTAGTCTGTGTGTCTTCAACCCTAACCCAGCAGGTGGATGAGGGAAGGAGAGGCAGGAGGAGGAGAGACCCGAGGCGGCCGCCGGTCTGAGTGTCAGGTGAACTCCAGGTAAGAAGTTATGACCTGCAGTCTATCTGGGTCAGATATAAACCAAGTTTAGGTGGAGTTTATTTTCGTTATGCTGACTTTTTACCGTCAGTTGAGTTATTGTAACTGTATTGTAGCTAGCATGACGGAGTTTCTATACAGCTGGGTGGGTAATTGATGTTACTGATAATGAACTTTATTTTATTCATAAGGTCAGTTAGTAGAGTTGCCAACTGTCCCATAAAAAACGGAATCATCCCGTATTCAGTGAAAATATTACGTGTTTCTTATTGAGGTGAAAAGGAACACAAAGCTGCAGTTTTTCTGCGTCGTTACGCTGCACAGCTGCCTCTTCTCCTCTCATTCTCCCCCCCTCCTTCTCCTGTTGCTCCTTCAATCATGAAACTGATCAATGATCAGCTGATCGTCTCTCTTGTTTATTTATCGCCCACTTTGCACCAGAAAGAGGAAACCAGCAGATGTCGCGCTAAACAACAGCAGCACGTTTGATCAGCTGTTGTTAGAATTTATTTAATATTAATTTCTAGTATCAGCTGATGTTTGCTGGAGCCACAGCTGTAAAGCTGCTGGTCATGATGTCGGTTTGGATATGTGGTGAGAGGGAAACATGAGGATGAAACCAGGAGATGTCCTTACTGGATCATCAGAGCTGAACAGGTGATGGAGAAACAGGTTTACCTTTTAGGTGACATGGATGAGTTGAAGTTATGAACTGTTTCTGAGAGACAAATAACACCAGGATCCTTTTCTAAGTAGCTGACAGCTGGTAACTGTGCAGGGGCGTGTCTAGCAAAGTGTTGCCAGAGGGCAGGTAGGGCATTAACAGGGAGAGGGGGGCACAAGGAAATACTTTTCTTTCTTATTTTCAGTTAAAATGTCTCGCTTTTATTTTTTTTATTTTTTTTTATTAAACAATATTTTTTATTGCTTTTTGCAACAGCATATAAAGGTTTGTTTTCACAGTAATATGCCGCAGTAATAAGAACACCACCCCCACACACACACCTCCCATCCCTGCTCTCTCCCAAACCTACATCAAATAAAAACACATGAAATATGCATACATTAGTACAGTATGAAATGTTTCGCTTTTAATAAATAATTATCTGAATCTAACAACCAAAGTTTTTATCTGATGTAAAATGTATAGAAATCATACATATACCAACAAGACTGTACATCACTGTCACCACAGCGTCTGTTTTCATTCAAAGGCTTTATGGCTTTAATACCTGGGGGGCCGGTCTCTAGTCAAAATGCCCGGGCTGATGTTTTGTCCCAGTCCAGCCCTGGGCACGACACGCAGTGAATTAATCTCAGAAGGTGCATTAAAAAAATAAATGGCCGCACCAGTGGTGCACATCGCAAATTAGCTCACATAGACACATTAGTTGTGCCGCTTCTTAATGACAGTATCTTAGCTAACAACCCCAACTACCAGATTCAACTTGTAATTAGCTAAAAATAACTTAGCCTACCAGTGAGAGGGATGTTGCTAGCTGGCAGTTTTTTTCAAGCGATGTTTAAATTTCCACATTCTGACACTTTAAATTCTTCAGCAGCTGTCCGCTCAGCGCAGCATCAGCACCACGGAAAAACACGGATACATCCGTACTCGAGACAGAATTCACAATGTGTTTTCAGGACTTTCAGGCGTATGGACCAATATTTTCTTTTCTGATCAAACCAGAAAGCTTTAAAGAGCAGCTGGGTTTGTCTCACATTAACTGGCTGAGTTAATGCCAGTTAATGCGACATTGAAATGCAGTTGATTGAACAGAAAAGCTCGACTCTGTGGGGTCAAAGTTTGCAGAACTACGAACACAGCTGGAATCCACAGCTGTGCGTGTTCATGGAGCTGCATGTTCACCTGCTGGACATCACTGCCTGACAAGTTTAACTGTCTTCTGAACATTGCAGAGGCCTTATTGACAGTATTTGGCTCTACATGTCTGTGTGAGCAGATTTTCTATCACATGAGTCCTCAGGCAGCCTCTGAATGCTGGACACTTGGAGACCTGTGTCTCTGAGTGGGAGACCAGAGATCACATTCACATGTGTGTCTCTGTATTAACAAACATGTCATCATATTGGCCCAGTTTTTCTTATCATTGTTGTGAGGAGACCATAAATAGCATTTGTATTTTCTGTTGTACAGTTCATTTGCTGTTATGGATAAAAAGTCTTTTTTTTGTTTCATAATAGCTGATAACTATTCGCTGACAGCTGCCAACATCTGCACACAAATATAATCCTATAAAGTTGTTCTATACAGTGTGTAACTGTTCATGTAGAGCGTTATTAAATTTATTGCTAATGCAGTCATATGGCACACTGACTTCTGAGGAAATTTTAGATGCGCTCGTCATCAGAAAGGTTGCCGACCCCTGGGTTAGAGAATAATCGAGACTATATAAAAGACATGAGAAGCCCAGCAGGGAAGATAAGGGAGAGAGAGAAAGTGCGGCCGCCTCCCTCAAGAGCCAAGGAGTTACAAGGATATACTGTGTTTTGTATTAGTATTACCTTGTGTGCAATTTTGCTTTTTTTCTACATGAAATATTGAGGGGCCTCTGAGCCTAAGAATTTCTTTGCTGGTAGTGATGTGCCACTCTTACATATATAGGATAAAATAAAACTTGAAACTTGAGACTGATTGATTTTCACAGTAAGGAAGATCAAGATTCAAATATTGCTACAGGAAAAAAATCTTGCTACAGATTTCAATGTGCAAACACAATCGAGTGAGTGTGGGGTGACTGGGTTAGGCCAATCTGATATTTAATGAACATGTTGCAGAAACAAAGAAGTGAACCATGCAAACCTGCGTAGGTCAGTGTGAACAGACAGACGTTTTCCTCTCATGGAAACTTTGGCATTGAACTTGGTCTCCTGCAAGAAGGGAAAAAGACGCTTTTAGTTTCCACCTCAAAGTCTGTGAGTTTTTTCTTGTTGAAAGGCTCAAAGATCATAAATGACAAGAAGGCGCAAACACTGAAGCCACAGGGATGCTTCAACCACATTTCTGTCACGGTTCTGGGTCATGTTGACCCAGCTTTCTGTTTTTCTAGATTATGATTTATGGTTTGATTTATCAGTGATACTGTTTTGATTATGATTATTATTTAGTAGGCTTTGGTCAGTGTCAAGTCTGTCTCTCTCTGTCTAGTCCGTGTCTTAGTAAAGTGTGTTTTGTTTCCTGTTTTACTTTGAAGGTTCTTGTTCCTGTCTGATGTCAGTGTTCCAGCTTTGCTCCCCCTGTCTCGTTAGGTCTTATTTCTCCCAGCTGTGTTCCCCTTCTGTCTCTAATTCCTTGATGACTCCCTCAGTGTATTTAAGCCCAGTGTGCCTTTGTGTCACTGTCGCGTCCTTAACGTCTGTTCACCCTCTCTCCCTCTGTGTGCTCTGTTTTCCAACCTGTCTAGTTATTCGGTACTCCCAGTTTAGTTAGTGTTTTTCTGTTCTGCTTCATCCCAGCAATAAAGCTGTGTATTTTGAGTTTCTTCCGCCTCCTCGAGTCCTGCCTGCCTAGACACAGACAATTTCAGAGTTTCTTTAGGGTCTTCGTCTTCATTTCTTTGCCTGGGACAGATATATTCTCTGTATGATGTTATATAAGTAAAGCTTAGTAACTTTTAAAAGGATTCAAAGGAGTCTTTACAGCATGAACTGAGTGTGTGGGGCATTGACTTAATGACCTAGGAGCTCAGGAAGAATGATGGGGTTTCAGCAGGTCAGAGATATACTGGGAAGCTTCACCATGTAGGGCGCTACAAGTTAAAACTAGAATTTTAAGGTGAAACCTAAAATACATTTAAAATGGGGTGGTTGTAGCTCAGGTGGCAGAGCAGATCAGCCACTAACCAGAAGGTCGGTGGTTCGATCCCAGGCTGCTCCAGGCTGCATGCCAAATATCCTTGTACCCAGGGCAGCTATGGCTGCAATGTAGCTGCCATCACCAGTGTATGAATGTGTGTGTGAATGGGTGGATGACTGAACGTGTAAAGCGCTTTGGAGTCCTTAGGGACTAAGTAAAGCGCTATACAAATGCAGGCCATTTATTTTACATTGGCAGCCAATGAAGAGAAGCCATGGAGTGACTTCATGGAGTGACATGTGAGCTTCAGCTGGTGACAGGTAAAAGTCTTGACGCAGCATTTTGCACAGTCTGAAGACAAGTCAAAGCTAATTTGTTAAAACAGAAGAAAGACGACGGTCACAATAATCAGTAAGAGCAGTTCAGCCTTTTGACACCAGCAGTCTGAGTTTAGAAATATTCATTAGATGATAAGGAAGTCATGAGAGGTTCCTGCGGTGTGTTTTTAAAGAACAGCTGTTATCCTCCCTCCGGTTAGGGTGGATTTGGAGTTTGTCTTTCTGCCTCAGATTAAAAGCCATCAAACACATATAATCAGCCTTTTAAAAGGACCAGTGCAGCCATCCAGTCTTCACCAGATTATCAGGTCACCAGCGTGGCAACCAGACCAGCCCAGCTAAGACAATTTCTATCAAAGGCAGAACTGTTATTTCAGATATCACTGACTCATACAAACAGTAAAAGATCTGTTAGATATGACATGACCCATTTTAAAACAACACCAGTAATCCTAAACAAGTCCTTAAGAACGTTATCATGACGCAGTGATCAGCAGTATCAAACCAGACCACAGAGTGTGTGTGTGTGTGTGTGTGTGTGTGTGTGTGTGTGTGTGTGTGTGTGTGTGTGTGTGTGTGTGTGTGTGTGTGTGTGTGTACGTACCATGGTCATGCTGCTCAGCTGAACCGGAGGCTGACCTGGAGGCAGCACCATCACATTGACGATGGCAGTCATGACAACCGTGGCTCCAGACGTCTTGATGGAGGTTTTGGGCGGAGAGTTGACGGCGAGCTGGAGAGACAGTGGAGCATCCACCAGTGCCGGGTTCTACCCAGAGTACACAAGGAGAACAGAAAATCAGGCTGGTGTTACACACTGAAAAGTTTAACTTTATTAACTTGTTAAGCCCCAGGGTTATTCCTAACATTCCTGCTGGAAAATGACGTGCCCAGAGCTAACTGACTATTTCTCAGCAATTACAAACTGTGTAAATCATCTTGATATCAAAATAAAGCTGACACTTGTGAGACTTCATCAAAAACACAATGATATCACAGCAGAGGCCACTGTTTCAAAGTAATTGAGGATAAAACCATATCTTCATCATATCATACTTGTCTGATCGCACTCAGTTCATTCAACTCAAATCCTTTACTTCTCAGCCCTTTCCTCTGACGTGCCCCAGGGATCTGTCCTGGGCCCCTTCTTTTCATTATCTACCGCTTGGACATATTTTCCGTAAATACAATATCCAGTTTCACTGTTATGCCGATGACACCCAGCTTTATCTGTCCACTAAACCTGATTCTGCTCTTCCCCCATCCTCCCTCACCCTCTGTTTAGCTGAACTAAATTCATGGTTCTCTTCTAATTTTCTTAAACTCAACAGTAATAAATCCGAGCTCCTCTTGGTCGGCTCTAAATCTACATTATCCAGAACCAACAGTTTCTCTGTTACTATCAATAACTCGCCGGTCTTCGTTTCTTCCTCTGTGAAAAGCTTGGGTCTCATCCTCCACAGCACTCTCTTTCAATTCACACATTAATAATATTACTCGGTCTGCATATTTTCAATTGCGCAACATTAATCGTCTCCGTCCTTTTCTCTCCCCACATGCCGCTGCCCTTCTTGTCCATAGCCTTGTTACTTCCCAGATTGATTATTGTGATTCACTTCTTTTTGGTCTTACTCAAAAATCCATCCACAAGCTCCAACGCGTCCAGAACTCTGCTGCCCCTATCATCACCAGGACCCCTTCTGTCCACCACATCACTCCTGTCTTGCAGCAGCTTCATTGGCTCCCGGTCAAATATCGCATCAATTTCAAAATACTCTTGTATACATTTAGGGCTATTCATCATCTCTCTCCTCCATATCTCTCTGATCTGGTTAAGATCACCGCCCCATCTCGTTGTCTCAGATCTTCTTCCCTTTCTCTCTCCGTCCCTTCCCCCCGTCTTGCAACCATGGGGAGCAGGGCTTTCAGCTGCTCCACGACTCTGGAATTCCCGACCTCCTGATTTAAGAAACATCTCTTCCTTCTCTCTCTTTAAGTCCAAACTCAAAACCCACTTGTACAAAATAGCTTATCCCACATAACCTCTCCACTCTGCTATTTTATTTGTTTATGTCTTATGCTTTTATGATTCTGTAAACTTCTTGCTTTTATGTTGCTTTTACTCTACTATGTACAGTGACCTTGAGTGTTTTGAAAGGCGCTTTCAAATAAAATGTATTATTATCATTATTATTATTATTATTATTATTATTATTAAAACACAAAAATATAAAGCCAAATATTGTACCTATGTTTGTTGTTGCTGGTGTTTGGAATTAGGATGCTGCGGCCGTTCATATGTATATTCAGCAACTGTATGTGCAAATAAAATATGCTGCAAAGCACAAATATGGCTTCGGGTCTGCCGTGGAGTTTCACATAAGCATTTTGCAATTTTGCCGAATTTTGCAGTATTTGGGAAATGAAGCACACAGAGATACAGCTAGGCAGGAAGTTTTTAACTTGACTGAAGCAAGACAGCAAAAGTAAGAGGGAATTGATTTCAATGTTTTTCACATGTGTGTCAGGGTTCCTTGACCCAGTGTTTCAGTTGGACTTCGTCACTGTTCAGTTCCCATGTATGTTTCCTGTTTTGTTGTGTTAGCCTTTTTGTCCGTGTGCATTATGTTTTACTTCATCTGTGTCAGTAGTTAGATTTAGTTCAGCTGTAATCTCACCTGTTTCTAGTCATGGTGACCGTTGGGTGAACATGGGTTCCATGCTTTGTGTTTACATCTTTTTGACTCAGTTGGTTTCTCTCAAAACGTAAAAGAACCCACCCACCACTTTAATCACACTCTAGATCTTGTTTTAACTTATGGCATAGAAACTGAACATTTAACAGTGTTTCCTGAAAACCCTCTCCTGTCTGATCATTTCCTGATAACATTTACATTTACAATAATTGATTACACAGCGGTGGAGAGTAGACTTTATCACAGTAGATGTCTTTCTGAAAGCGCTGTAACTAAGTTTAAGAATATAATCCACCCACTGTTATCATCTTCAATGCCCTGTACCAACAGAGAGCAGAGCAGCTATCTGAACGCTACCCCAACAGAGGTCGATTATCTTGTTAATAATTTCACCTCCTCACTACGTACGACTCTGGATACTGTAGCTCCTGTGAAAACTAAGGTCTCAAATCAGAAGTACCTGTCATGATTCGGCTGTGTGGCAGGCAGGAGAGGACCCAAACGCAAACTCACGGAGACAAAATATAAACTCAAAAACACAGCTTTAATGCTGGCAAAAAGTGGAACACGAAAACAGTACTAAACTAAACTGGGAAAGCTAAACATAAAGTAAACCAGGAACCACGGGGAGAATCACACACAGCATGAGGGAGAACGCGACGCCGAACAGAGGGAGACGCAGACAGAAATACACAGAGGGTTAACGAGGAAAGTGGGAACACACGGGGAACACAGCTGACACAGATAACCATAACGAGACAGGGCGGGGTGAACATAACACTGACGGGAGACAGGCAGAGTCAAACAGGAAGTACAGAGGTTCGGACAGGAGGAGAGAGAGCACGGGGAAAACACAGACATAACGGGCTGGGGAAACATGGAATAAAATATAAGGAGAGACGAGGGCTCACAGATACACAGAGGGGAACACAGGGGGTAAAAGCCACGAAGGGAAAACACTTAGGGAACAACACAACAGGGCAACTCAGGAAATATGGCCTAAATAGGGAACAAAATACAAACATACAAGAAAACTAAGAATACTGGGCCAACATGGCCCAGGACCATGACAGTACCTGACTTCGTGGTATAATTCTCAAACACGTACCCTAAAGCAGATGACTCGTAATCTGGAGAGGAAATGGCGTGTCACAAATTTAGAGGATCATCATTTAGCCTGGAGAAATAGTTTGCTGCTTTATAAGAAAGCCCTCCGCAAAGCCAGAACATCTTACTATTCATCACTGATTGAAGAAAATAAGAACAACCCCAGGTTTCTCTTCAGCTCTGTAGCCAGGCTGACAAAAAGTCAGAGCTCTGTTGAGCCAACCATCCCTTTAACGTTAACCAGTAATGACTTCATGAACTTCTTCACAAATAAAATTTTAATCATTAGAGAAAAAATGACCAATAATCATCCCACAGATGTAATATTATCTACAGCTACTCTTAGTACCATTGATGTTAAGTTAGACTCTTTTTCTCCAATTGATCTTTCTGAGTTAACTTCAATAATTACTTCCTCCAAACCATCAACGTGTCTTTTAGACCCCATTCCTACAAAACTGCTCAAAGAAGTCCTGCCATTAATTAATGCTTCGATCTTAAATATGATCAACCTATCTCTAATAATCAGCTATGTACCACAGGCCTTCAAGCTGGCTGTAGTTAAACCTTTACTCAAAAACCATCTCTAGACCCAGCAGTCTTACTTCCATAGGCCGATCTCCAACCTTCCTTTATATCAAACATCCTTGAAAGAGTAGTTGTCAAACAGCTAACAGATCATCTGCAGAGGCTTATTTGAAGAGTTTCAGTCAGGTTTCAGAGCTCATCACAGCACAGAAACAGCTTTAGTGAAGGTTACAAATGATCTTCTTATGGCCTCTGACAGTGGACTCATCTCTGTGCTTGTCCTGCTAGACCTCAGTGCAGCGTTCGATACTGTCGACCATAATATCCTATTAGAGCGATTAGAACATGCTGTAGGTATTACAGGTACTGTGCTGCAGTGGTTTGTATCATATCTATCTAATAGACTCCAGTTTGTGCATGTAAATGGAGAGTCCTCTTCACACACTGAGGTTAACAACTCCAACATCATTGTCAAGTTTGCGAACGACACTACAGTGGTGGGTCTTATCACCAACGGTGATGAGACGGCTTACAGGGAGGAGGTCAGCGCCCTGACCCACTGGTGTCAAGACAACCATCTCACCCTCAACGTCGCAAAGACAAAGGAGTTGATAGTGGACTTCTGGAGGTGCAGAGAAGTACACACCCCCATCACCATCAACGGCGCTGCTGTGGAGAGAGTGAGCAGCTTCCGGTTTCTTGGTGTACATCTGGCTGAGGATCTTACGTGGTCAGGACACATAAACAAAACAGTGAAGAAGGCGCAGCAGCGCCTCTTCTTTCTCAGGAGACTGAAAAGATTAGGCATAAGCGCCCGCATCCTCAGGACGTTCTATTGCTTCCTTCTACTGGATGCATCACCACCTGGTACGGCAACAGCACTGCTTACAACCGCAAAGCTCTCCAGGGAGTAGTGCGGTGCTCTGAACGGATAATTGGAGGTGAGCTTCCCTCCCTCCAAGACATCTACAGGAAGCGGTGCCTCAGTAAAGCGGGAAGGATCATCAAGGACTCCAGTCACCCCAGCCATAAACTGTTCAGACTACTTCCATCCTTCTGACAGTCTCCACGGCCTCTGTGGTGGGTATGCAAGTGAAGAGAGAGACTACATCAAAGGACACCATCGTTTCATCTGGATCCAGGGTAAGTTTCTGGACCTTGTCGGTGAAGTCAGTGGAGTTCTTGATGTGGTGTGGGGTGTTCTCCACGAGAGGTGCAAGGATGGTAGCAAGGTGTTTTGCAATGTTATAAGTGGCTGAGTTTATGCTACTGACTATGGGTCTGAGTGGGACAGCTTCCTTGTGGATTTTAGGAAGTCCGTAAATGCAGGGTATGGTATCCCCTGGGTAAAGACGGTGATATGTAAGGCGGTCAGTGATTTTGTCCTTTTTGAAAGTCTTGAATGCAAGCTATAACTTTCTTTTTGTAGCTGCTTGTGGGGTCTCGCTTTAAGGCTTCGTAGGTATTGTTGTCACTGAGGAGAGTAGTGATCTTTGTGTGGTAATCTGTAGTATTTAGGACCACGGTGCATCTTCCCTTATCAGCTGGTAAAACAGTGATGTTGTGATCTTTGTTCAGGGAAGAGTACCCAGCCACTGGTACAGATATGTGGACGACACCTGGGTCAAAATCAAGACACAAGAAGTGGAATCCTTCACTGCGCACATTAACGCTGTGGATAAAAACATCAAGTTCACCAGGGAAGACACAAAGGACGACTGTTTGCCTTTCCTGGACTGCGCCGTGCACATTGAAGAGAACGGCAACCTCAACATCGAAGTTTACGGGAAGCCCACACACACGGACCAGTACCTCCTCTTTGACTCCCATCACCCTCTGGAACACAAACTTGGAGTAATTAGGACCCTACACCACCGGGCAGAACATGTTCCCTCTAAGCCTGAAGGAAAAAAGAAGGAACACACACATGTAAAGGAAGCACTCAAAATGTGCGGCTATCCTAAATGGGCGTTCTTAAAGTCAGCAAAGAGGCACAGAAAAGAAGACCAGACACCAGCGAGGGAGGATAAGAAGGACAGACGCAGCAACACTGTCATCCCCTATGTAGCCGGTGTATCAGAGAAACTCAGGAGAGTTTTTCCTTTCCAGTCACCTTTCTCACTCACTATGTGTTAACAGACCTCTCTGCATTGAATCATATATGTTATTAACCTCTGTCTCTCTTCCACAGCATGTCTTTATCCTGTCTTCCTTCTCTCACCCCAACCAATCACAGCAGATGGCCCCGCCCCTCCCTGAGCCTGGTTCTGCCGGAGGTTTCTTCCTGTTAAAAGGGAGTTTTTCCTTCCCACTGTTGCCAAAGTGCTTGCTCGTAGGGGGTCATGTGATTGTTGGATTTTTCTCTGTATCTACCTTACCATATGAAGCACCTTGAGGCGACTATATAAATAAAATTAAATTGAATTGCAGAATCTGTTTACCAGTTCTTTAATTGTTTGTTGTTTTAGCTGTTTGGTGGTTGTTGAAATGCTTTTGTGAGTTTTTAGCTGGGATTCTGACATTTCTGCTTTACCCAATATCTGGTGGTGCATCCCATTAAACAAACCTCTTTTTTAATGAGCCTTTACTCTTGCACTTCATCTCTGTTCTGTTTCTATTGTGTTGCTCTTGTGTTTCAGTCATGTTTCTGCTGTGTCTGCTCACCAGCATCATGATGAGTCCAAAGTAGGTGGTTCTCAATAACATCTCCAGATCTTTGGGCATCTGAGCAGGTACAAGAAACAAACAGCAAACAGGAAACTAGTGACTTCTGTGATGGTTTTAGATGTTCTGGTTTTTATGGTTCTGGGTTAGGGTTAAGTCTAAATGTTTTGTTTATGCTGGTTGACCTTTTCATTGACTATGTGCATCTGAAAGACTCCGGCCGTGTAGTAGGAGAACAAGCCACTGTCGAAGAAGAACTCGGACAGTGCCAAGTATACCATCCGGTCATACTCTTTGATGACGGGTTCCACAGCATAGTTCACCAACGAGACGTTCTGGTGAGAAAGGTCGAAGAACATCCCCTATGGAAACAACAGACACAATTCATTTATGGCCTCTATAAAAACTACATCAGGTAATCTCAGGTAATCTTCACCCTGAAGTGCATGTCGAGGCTCCGGGACGTCACCACGGGATCATCAATCAGCGAATAATCGATTCCAATAAACTGATCAACTTCTGTCCTCACTGGGATCGTCTCCAACAGTGAGTTCACAAGAACCAGAGCGGCATGATCCAGAGCCGGGCAGATCTGAGCGAAAGAGATAGAGGAGACCGGTGAGAGAGGGAGTTATGGGACAGGTGACACAGGTGACACAAAGGAGACAGGTGAGGGAGATGACACAGGTGAGCGCAAGAGGTGAGGGAGAGAGGGATGGGTGAGGGAGGTGAGACAGACGGATGGGGAGACAGGTGAGGGAGGAGAGACAGGAGAAAGACAGACATGTCAGAGAGCGACAGGTGACCAGGTACCTTTTGGTTGAGGAGGAAGCGCATGCCTGTTGTCAGAAATCTGGCCAGGAAGCCATAAACTCTCCTTTAAAAAAGACACAGAGCTTCCTGGTTGGCTGATACTGTCACATAAGTCACATCATGCATTTAATGTTTATTGTTTATTGAATCACTGTAATTGATTACCCCAGCGTTCCACTGAACTTTGCACTCATTTTGCTGATATTGGCATCACAAGTGATGTTATTGATCTTCAGCCGTCCCTCCTCATCTCTGATCAGGTTCAGAGCTGTGTTGATGTTCACGCCCTCAGCCGACGCGTTGATGTTTCCTGTGTCGTAACTGAGAGGCAATAACATTATCATCAACAACAACATCATCTGCAATTAGTGTTCCTGTGAGCAGCAGCTCTAGTGGAGTGATTTGGTTCTCTATGGTGGAACTGCTTGGGTTGAACCATGTGTTCTGGAGGAGAACTCACAAGAACCAGTACAGGATCCGTCTGTTGAAAGTCAGTGAGATCGATGAGTTCTGAACGTCGAACAGCAAACCAACATCAGGGATGAACTGCAGATCAGCGTGAGTCAGATTCAGCTCTGTAATCTTCACACTAATACATAGCCGACAGAGAGGTGATGTTACTAAAACACATGTGGATGGGTCTAAATGATCACTTCAGATTTTGTGGGGTCACGTACTCAGTGATGGTGTACTGGAATCGTCCGTCTTCCCCCTTCATCTCCGGCATGCTGATGTTACTTAGCTCCTCTTCAACAAATTTTTGAGTTTCATACTTCACTGTAAACACAAAACAAACCTGATGATGACATTTCTAAAGTAGACATTTAAAGAGCTTTGGCAGAGAAAGTTCTTCAAACTTCCAAATAAATAACTAAATAGATAACTACCTCATCAGTAACTCTCTGGAGTTTAGAAGGACTTAGCAGCTGAGCTCAAAAATGTCCTGAAGGTTCCCAAACTCATTTAATCAGAAGAACTTTTCAACCTGACCAGTGATGTTTGGGAGTGGCAGAAAGAGCACTTTGACCAACATGTCCTCCATGTCATCCATCAGCTCCTTGTTTCTGTCAGTGATGGCCTCTGTGATTGCTCTCCTTTCTAAAGTTCTGCACACTGTAAACTTGATACAGTCCCGATCAAAAGATGCCTTTAAAAGGCAAAATCTGTGCAAAAATGTGGATTCATTGTCATTTTCTGTCAGGTAGTCAGACTGTCATGATGTCATTCTGACTTTTGTGTCTCCCTCTCTGATGTCCATGACGTTCTGATGGCAAAGACAAAAAAGCTTTCCCTTTCTGAACGTGGTCGGGTTGTTGAACTGCATAAGCAGTCACAGCACGCCGTCACTGCTGAGGTGGGACGCCGTAAGACAGTCATTTGGAATTTCTTAAATGATCCTGAGGGTTATGGAACAAAAAAGTGAAAGACCCAAAAAAATGTCACCAGCACTGAGCCGGAGGATCCGATTGGCTGTCCATCAAGACACTTGACAATCCTCGACCCAAATTAAGGCCGTTTCTGGTGCCGACTGCAGCCCCATAACCATCAGATGGCATCTGAGACTGAAGCGCTTCAAAAACAAAAACTCTTCCTCAAAGGCCTCGTCTACTTGGACATAATATGCTAGTCAACTCAGAGTTGTCACTAGCTGAATAAAACATGGTGGACTCATCGGTGTACATTACAAGATGAGATTTACCCAGGACATACGGCAGATCATTCATGAAAACAGAGAAGTGGGTCGAGGCAGCTGCCCTGGGGTAGACCACGGCTCATGACGAAGCCCTCTGAAAAATACTGTTATAATAAACCTTTTACCTTCTTCCACACAAATAACTTTTCATCCAGTACAAAGCAGCTGCTGAAAATCCATAACATTTTAGTTTATCAATCAAAAGATCACAATTTATTAAATCAGATGCAGCACTGAAGTCCAAGAATACTACCCAGAAGCCTTTCCCATCATCTAGATCTTTATACCAGTTATCTGTCATGTGAATGAAGAGCTGGTGGAGTGACCAGGTTTGTAAGCATGTTGAAACTTAGTGAGTCAATAAATAATAAATAATACTGAATTTGTCCATAAACAACTCTCTCCATGACTTTCATTTAAACAGGGAGTAATGGGTCTGCTATTGACACCATTAAAACCAACATTCTTATTTTTTGGAATGGGAATTACACTCAACAAAAATATAAACGCAACACCTTTGTTACTGCTCCCATTCCCCATGGGATGGATGTAGAGACCTAAAATTCATTCCAGATACACAATATAACCATCCCTCCCAAACAGTGGTCACAAATCAGTCCAAATGTGTGGTAGTGGGCACATCTGCTATATTGAGATAATCCATCCCACCTCACAGGTGTGCCACATCAGGATGCTGATCTGACATCATGAGTAGTGCACAGGTGTACCTCAGACTGCCCACAACAAAAGGCCACCCTGGAATGTGCAGTTTTGTCTCACAGCAAAATGCCACAGATGCCACAAGCAATGAGGGAGCGTGCAATTGGCAGGAATGTCAACCAGATCTGTCGCCCGTGCATTGAATGTTCATTTCTCAACCATAAGCCGTCTCCACAGGCCTTTCAGAGAATATGGCAGCACATCCAACCGGCCTCACAACCGCAGACCTCGTGTAACCACACCAGCCCAGGACCTCCACATCCAGCAGGTTCACCTCCAAGATCGTCTGAGACCAGCCACCCAGACAGCTGCTGGAACAATTGGTTTGCACAACCAAACAATTTCTGCACAAACTGTCAGAAACCGTCTCAGGGACGCTCAACTGCATGCCCGTCGTCCTCATCGGGGTCTTGACCTGACTCCAGCTTGTCGCCGTAACAGACTTGTGTGGGCAAATGCTCACATTCGATGGCGTCTGGCACGTTGGAGAGGTGTGCGCTTCACGGATGAATCATGGTTCACATTGTTCAGGGCAGATGGCAGCTGAGAATGTCCCAGTTCTTGCATGGCCAGCATACTCACCGGACATGTCACCCATTGAGCATGTTCGGGATGTGCTTGACCGGCGTATACGACAGCGTGTACCAGTTCCCACGAATATCCAACAACCTCGCACAGCCATTGAAGTGGAGTGGACCAACATTCCACAGGCCACAATTGACAATCTGATAGACTCCATGCGACGATGTGTTGCACTGCATGAGGCAAATGGTGGTCACACCAGATACTGACCGGTTCTGGGTCCCCAGACCCCCAATAGCGC
This sequence comes from Rhamphochromis sp. 'chilingali', assembly GCF_963969265.1. NCBI lineage: Eukaryota > Metazoa > Chordata > Actinopteri > Cichliformes > Cichlidae > Rhamphochromis > Rhamphochromis sp. 'chilingali'. The sequence goes on from NC_137936.1 coordinate 40,710,336, forward strand.
AAAAAACTGCACATTCCAGGGTGGCCTTTTGTTGTGGGCAGTCTGAGGTACACCTGTGCACTACTCATGATGTCAGATCAGCATCCTGATGTGGCACACCTGTGAGGTGGGATGGATTATCTCAATATAGCAGATGTGCCCACTACCACACATTTGGACTGATTTGTGACCACTGTTTGGGAGGGATGGTTATATTGTGTATCTGGAATGAATTTTAGGTCTCTACGTCCATCCCATGGGGAATGGGAGCAGTAACAAAGGCGTTGCGTTTATATTTTTGTTGAGTGTATTTTCAATTCTTTTCACTGGAGTGAAAATAAGCTGCATGAAAACATCTATTAAATATGTGACTTACAGGAAGAGACACAAACTTGGCCTTAAATGATTAGGTCTTAAAATGGGTCTTAAATAATCAGGCCCCATCTTATCTTAATGACCTTGTAGTACCATATCACCCTATTAGAGCACTTCGCTCTCGCTCTGCAGGCCTACTTGTTGTTCCTAGAGTATTTAAAAGTAGAATGGGAGGCAGAGCCTTCAGTTTTCAGGCCCCTCTTCTGTGGAACCAGCTTCCAATTTGGATTCAGGAGACAGACACTATCTCTACTTTTAAGATTAGGCTTCAAACTTTCCTTTTTGCTAAAGCATATAGTTAGGGCTGGACCAGGTGACCCTGAATCTTCTCTTAGTTATGCTGCAATAGGTGTAGGCTGCCGGGGATTCCCATGATGCACTGGGTGTTTCTTATTCACTCACTAGGGATGGGTACCGGTGTCCGGTGCCATGATGGCACCGGTTCTGACATAAACGGTAGTAACCAGACCGAAAAGCAGTGCACATTTTGGTGCTTTATTTCGGTGCTTTTTTTCGGTGCTTTTTTTCCCTGAGCTGTGATACACTTCTAGCCAATAATTTTACGTTTCCGAGGATAGTAGGCGGGTCCAGGTATGTGCGTTCTTTTAGAGCAGAGCTACAGATTAAAAATGTCCAAGGCAAAGCGGTCAAAAGTCTGGCTGTACTTCACAGCAAAATATGCAAACTCAGCAGCCTGCAACAAGTGCTTTAAGCTGATACTGTGATACTGTCAAAGGAGGTAACACCTCAAATCCGATGAAACACCTGGCGACGCATAGCGTTTTTTTTAAAAGCCCAGAAATGCGCCGTATTTGATAGCTTGCTGCGAGACCTCACACCGAGCGCATCTACTGCAGGTGGGTTGCCTGTTATGCAACATCCCCCAAAAACACGAAGAGGAGAGTCCTGGCCCCTAGCCCTGCCAGTGTAGCAGAAATGATGACGGATGATGATGCAGCAGCAGCCGTTCTTCTCTGCGTGAGTAGCTTCATGTTGTTCGTGTGTAATTTACGTTGAGTAGGCTAACCACGTTATTACATTAATGCATGTAAGGTGAACTAGCAAACATCATCATAGCTACATGCGTCTGTCTTCTTGTTTGATGGCAGATGCTCCCTTCACCCTGGCCAAAAAGGCTAAAATGACCAAAGAAAAAGTGGAAAACAGTTAAACATGAGAGGTTTTTGGACAAAGTTTGTGTTCTCCATTCTTTAAGCACTGCTTCCAGCCAAGAGTGATACCATATATGCCCCATAGCTGCAGAAAAGGCTAACATTGTTATCTTTTTACAAAAAACAGCTGACCATGAGAGGTTTTTGGACCAATTTTGTGTTCTCCATTCTTTAAGCACCGGTTTGAGCACCGTTTGAGCACCGGCACCGTTTCAAAAGTACCGATTTGGCACCGGTATCGGATAAAACATAAACGATACCCATCCCTATCACTCACTATGTGTTAATAGACCTCTCTGCATTGAATTATTAGTCATTATTTATCTCTGGCTCTGCTGGAGGTTTCCTCTTGTTAAAAGGGAGTTTTTCTTTCCCACTGTCGCCAAGTGCTTGCTCAAAGGCGGTCATATGATTGTTTTAGGATTATAATGACTCATATACTCACACATGTCCAGTCCTCTGTCAGTGATACGTATTTTACAGCCTGCAGGTTCAGCAGAGGCCATGACAGACAAAGACCAGAGGAAGAGGAAGTGCACGAAATAGGAAGTCATCCTGAACCTGAATATGCCAACCTGAAACAAAGAAGAGTTCACATAAAATAATCCCACCTTTGTATTTCCATCTGTAAGGACAATAATACAGGTTTTGTAAGATGTCCTGAACATGCCATTTTTAATGTTAAACCCTTGAAATAGAGCTGAAAGAAAATGTTTGGACCTACAGTGGAGGGAAACCTAAAATAAGAACTGTGCACTGAAAAGTGCTTCTAAGGTTCTGATTCTGGTTCTTGGTTGGACTGTTTGGTAATTGCGTTTAGATGTGCACAGATGTTGTTTTCATTGTTAAATGTGGTTTTCTGGCCTTTTTAAAGAGTCACAGTCATGCTTTATAACAACATTTGTAGGATCATGTATTTCTGGTCCATCGTTTCTCCACAGCAGAACGTCTACCATCGAGTCAGGGTTGAGTCATCAGGAAAAGGAGGCAGGAGGTCATTTATGAGGTTTTGGGGATTTTTTAATAGACTGTTCAGAGGAGGTGTTTGTACCCTGAGCTGTGACTTACAGGCATCCTCACTTTATTTTTTTCTCACTCAGTTTTTTTTCTCAAGCCAACTGCTCAAAGATAGCACAAAGTGTTTTATGAACCTGAAACAAGAAGCTGCGTTGGGGGTCAAAGATGATGATGGCCACATAGATCTGTGGAGTGAACACATTTCTCCATACAAACACAGTTCAACTTGAACTGCAGTAACCTCTGTTCCTCTGTTGCAACAACAACCCTCCCCCTGCTCCGAGTGCCTCTCAGCAGCTCCTGACCTGATTTCTCTGCTTTTCTGACAGGAAGGGAAATTGTTGACTTTCTGATTAGAAATGTCCACTTTGTGGTTCCTTCTTTTACTTTATTTTAGATTTAAACTGTTTTTAGACTGCAGTCAAGCAGTCAAAGGTCTTCAGCATTGTTACACCCCGGCCTAGCATGAAAGAACACTTCTTGGTTTCTCTTTAAGCTGAAACGTTCGCTCTAATCACATTAAAATGTCCGCCTATAAAACCAAAGTCACAGCTCCACAGCTGTTAGAAATAAACACCTCTAAATCTAAAACACTGAACCATCCTGAGCTCTCTCTACTCACATTAATGAACTTTTTTGAGTTCTGGTCTGATGTTGGTCTGTCTCCAGATTCCTTGTACAAAGAGTTGCCATAAATTGCAAAATTCTGATGTTCTTATCATGGGTTGATTTCCTTCTTTAAAATGTGGACTAAATCCTCTCAAAGATGTAAACAGAGCAACTTGGACCTTAAAAGCGCTCCTGACATGAGAAATTGTAGGAGCACTTTAAGAGGACAAAGAGTTTCCTCAGCAGCGATCGGTGGAAACAAAGTGTTGTGCTACAGGAAAACCTGGATGGCAAATAGAGCTCCCAAAATCCCATCAGTTTGTTTTGTCAGGCTTTGGAGGATCCAACCCTCTCTGAAATGTGACATGCAGAGCCAATAAAAACAAACTGAATGGACAAAGTGTTGATATTAAAGGTAGATGGACTCATCAGCTCACTGGCTAACACACAAGAAAACCTTCAACCTTAAAAGCAGCTGCTTGTCTCCTACAGTCCATACCGGCTGGTGGAAGCAGGTGGAGATGACTCACTGACTTCATGCACTCAAACATGTGATCGTGGGCTTACAGTCAATTCATATATATAAACATGAGTATATAAAATGTTTGATGGTACAAACAGCCCCAGCAGTTACAGCACTTTCAGAAAGACATCTACTGTATTCAAACGTATTCCCCACTGCTGTATGATCCACTATTGTAAATGTAAATGTTGTTAAGAAGATGGGTTTTTTTGTCCTCTTTCTTTCTCCCTTTCCTATCTCTCACTCATGTCTGTCCCATCTGTAACAACTGAAAATAAAATAAATAATAAAAACAAAGGTCGATCAAATGGACCAATACGGCAATGCCACGATGATCCATTTGGCAAAATAAATCCATTGGGTATCCTTGTTGGTCTTCAGACAACAATTCTGACGGCTAACCAAATGGGACAGGCAAAAAGAAAAAAAAAAAAAAAAAAAAAAAGATGGTTTGAGGTAGGTTATTTGGAACTATCTTCTACCTCACAAAGTGTCAGTGCCTAAAACCCAAATTCTCTTTAATGGCCACCAGGGGGCGATGCCTGTGGCTTCCAAGACCCTTCCAGTCCTAAAGAAAGTCCACAGATGCTCTGACATGTGTAAACACTTTGTTGATGAGTTCGTAGTGCATCTTGACAGATTTTAAAAGATTAGATGTCATGATGAGCCTTGAACAGAGAACAATACCTGAAAGACCACACACACATTACTCATCAGGTTTGAAGCTTCCAGCAAACTTCCAAAAAGCAGAGCATCCTCACAAATATTGACACAAGCTCAGTCTGTAATCAGTGTGTTTAATAACAGCTCAGTGCCAAGAGCCAATCAGCATCCAGCTGCTGCTGCACCCACATCTAAACATCTGGCTCACCACTAACTGCTAAGGGCTAACCTTTAATTACACTCCTTCAGAGTCCTCATTCATTCAGCTACTGAAGCTCAAACACAGACTCCACACCCAAACGCTGACCTCCAACCTCTGACCTCCCAGTCTCAGAGGCAAACAAAGCAGCAAATTTTCCCCAACAAACAATGAAAGAGTTAAATCAGTGACCTCATAACATTTTAATTCAGCCTAATAAGTCCAGCAGTTTCAGTTTAACCCTGTCCTGTCCTGCAGTCTCTCAGTGACGCTGTGGCGACGGGCGAGCTTCCTCCTGCTCTACGAGTCAGAAGCTTTTTAAGGATCTCACATCTCAATAAAATCTCTCCACCAGACACACGGTCCGTTTTGAAACGTTTTCCTCAGTGAGCTGAAAGCCTGGATGAGGATTATACTGGAGCAGGAGGTTATGTGGTGGGGGGGGGGGGGGGGGGGGGGGTACAGTTTAAACCTCCACATCCTCAGACCTGCATCTACTGAGCTGCAAATTCAAACTAACAATCACAATAAAAAAAAAAACCTCAGATGGGGCTCACCTGTCCATGATGTCACGCTCTCTGTTTGTTTACCTGCCTGTCTGGTGTCAGCTGACCTCTGTCTGTCTGTCTCTTCTCTGAGTTGAACTCTTCCTTTTGTGTCTCCCTCTCTGATGTCAGCTGTTTTTCCTGCCTCTGAACTCTGCTCTGAATGTCTGAGTGATGAAACTCACAGATCAGCAGCTGGAGGATGAAGAGGAGGAGGAGGAGATCACGTCGAAGTTTCTGGTTTTCTGTCCCTGTTCACTCTGAGCACCGATCTCTCTGTGGAGACTTTTATCCCGAGGGAGTCACAGACTCCTCCCCCTACCCCTCATGCTTCCCCTTCCTCCCCCTCCCCCTCCTCTGTGTTTCTCTTCATGTTTTAGCTATACATTTTCTCATTTTCTTTTGGAGAGGTCTTGAGTGAGCTGAGGGTTTTTTATTGTGTAAGGGTTCAAACCAACAACAAAACAAAAATACTGTCATGCACTCATCATTGGTGGTTTTATCTAACAGAAACTGACTTTAAAAAAATCAGAATGTGCCTCACAGTAAAAACAATAATATTGGCATAAAATAATCAGGTGTTTAAAAACCAGGACATTTATTATTAATGTTCTTTTTACATAATATTTTAAATAAATTTAGTTCCTTATTCAGATTTCAAGGATTATTTTGAACATACAAAGCTACTTGAGTCCTCCTGGTCTCAAACTGGGAGCTTTCCTGTGTGAGGCATAGCCACACCATAAAATAACTAAATAAAAAAAGTAATAATAATTTTAATCCATATTAAAAACAGTACTGTTCTGGTAGTTTGAGCAAAAGAAAAAAAATAAAATAACAAAATAATATTAATTTCTCATCACATCAATCTACAGATTATAAAACTGTAAGTAATAAATGATCAAAGTATTACAATGCAGTAAATTAAATACTTTTGTTGTACCTTTAACTTAACATTCAATTCAAATTAATTTTACTTACATAGCACTAAATAAATGCTGCAGATGCTTCTATTTCATTTGTATTATAAAGAACCCCAGAGAAGCCCCAACAATCAGACAACTTTCTTTAAGAAAGTTTGGAGACGGGAGTGTGATGGATGGGAGTCCAGCCTGGAAGTAATAAATGTATGAACTAGTTTTTCAGCGTCACTCTGAGACAGAATATTTCTAACTTTAGAGATGTTGCACAAATGGAAGAAAGCAGTCTTACATATTTGTTTAATATGTGCGTTGAAGGACATGTCCTGGTCAAAAATGACTCCAAGGTTCCTCACAGCGGTAATGCCATCCAGAGTAAGAATCTGCTTAGATACCATATTTCTAAGCTTTTCAGGGCCGAGTACAATAACCTCAGTTTGATCTGAATTAAGAAGCAGAAAGTTAGCGGCCATCCAGGTCTTTATGTCTTTAAGACATTCCTGCAGTTTAACTCATTGGTGTGTGTTATCTGGCTTCATGGACAGATAGAGCTGGGTGTCATCTGCATAACAGTGTAAATGTATGCTATGTCTTCTAATGATGCTGCCTAAGGGAAGCATGTATAATGTAAACAGAATTGGTCCTAGCACTGAACCCTGTGGAACTCCATAACTAACCTCAGTGTGTGAAGAGGACTCTCCATTTACATGCACAAACTGGAGTCTATTAGATAGATATGATACAAACCACTGCAGTGCAGTACCTGTAACACCTACAGCATGTTCTAATCGCTCTAATAGGATATTATGGTCGACAGTATCGAACGCTGCACTGAGGTCTAGTATATGATCTATATCCTTAAACATTCAGAAGGACATCTACTGTAATGAAGTCAACTCCCCACTGCTGTGTAATAATTTATTGTAAATCCAAATGTTATCAGGAAATGATCGGCAAAGGGAGGGAACACTGTTAACCCTGTCATCCATGAATTATTACAACCTCAGTCAGGATTTTTATTCACCTTTAGGCATGAAAAAAATATTTTTGTACTTCATTTTTTTAAACATGTACTTTCAAATAGTTTTTTACATGTCCGCTTAGGTGGACAACATACGTTTTGATTTGTGAATTTGACAAATGAATAAATACAAATGTGTTGTGTTTATGTGCAAGTATACCTTCGACACTGACACAAATACAAGAAGGCAGCCTTTGAATTGCTGTCCACTGTAGTGACCAGCCAGCATTTTAAGGAGAATGTCACTCCTGGTCTGATTGGGGAGGGGACCAGAGAAAACAGCAGTCTGTCGTGGGTGTGTTGAAAAATGATTACAAATACGAACAGGTTGGCGGTGTACCAGAGGCCTCTATTTTGGACTCTGCTTCCGCCTCATCATCAGCCAGCTGGCCTTTTCCCCCAACTGCTCAGGACAATCTGCTTGGGCAGAGTTAAAGGCTGCTACGCGACCTTTGGCTGCACCGACTACAGCGACCTGGTTAGCTATAGGTTTTATAGGTGTGGAGAGACAGGTCTTCAATTCACTCATCCTAGCCTTAAATGTTTAAGATGAAATGAGATCATCTTTTATTTATTTTTCAGCTATTTATTAATAAGTGACTTTATGTATATATATATATATGTATGCATGTATATATGGTGCTATTCTTAGTTGTGTATTGTCTGTCTTTTTACTGTTTGTGTCACGGTTCTGGGTCAGTTTCGACCCAGTATTTTCAGTTTTGATTGTTAGTTTAGTTTTGAATGATTGTTGTGGTTTTGGGTGCTATGATGATGATTAGTATTAGAGCTCCATGTTTCTGTTTATTTGTGTTTAAGATTTGTGTTCTCATGTTTTGTGTGGGTTTAGTTCAATGTGTCATTTTCTGTCTGTCTCTCAGTGTCGAGTCTGCGTCTTTGTGTAGTGTTCTTGTTTCCTGTTTTATTGTGAAGGTCTGCGTCTCATGTGAGTGTGTGTTCAGTTTTACCTCTGTCTCGTCTTGTTGATTACTCCCAGCTGTGTTCCCCACCTGTGTGTAATCTCCCTGTGTTTCTCTGTGTGTATTTAAGTCGCATCTTCTGTCATTGTAGTTGCTGGTCTGTCTGTGTATCCACCCTGCTTCATCTGTGTGTTTTCCTGTCAACCGCCATCTGTTTCAGCTCGCTCTCATTTGTGTTCAGGTTCTGTAGTCTGTTTGTTCCCAGTATAGTTTAATCTTTGTTCCGTTCGCCTTTTGTCCATTTTTATTTTGTGTTTAATAAACCACCCTCACACCTTTACAAGTGCCTGCATTTGGATCCTCCTTTATTTTTCCACACGGCTCATCTCACTCGCCGTGACAGTTTGTTTATAATGGAGCACTGTAACGAAAAATAATTTCCCCTAGGGATCAATAAAGTATTCTGATTCTGATTTGTCCCACAGTGGGGACATTTTGAGTGTTACTGCAGCAAAGATTATAATATTAAGAATACTTGTTAGATTTGAATGGTTATGATTTTATGGGATTAATATAGAAATATAGGAGGCCAAGCTGAAAATGTTTTAATCTTCACTGAGCGCAAAGCAGGATGGTCACGATTAGAAATGCACACATTAAAGGGACAGTCCAGGGTCAAAGAGGCCAGAGGGAGAGGCTGAGATGGTTTGGACATGTACGGAGGATGTTCACTTATTCTTAGCAGGGTCATGGAAGAGGGGCTGGAGCCTATCCCAGCTACCATAGGGTGATGTACACTAATGACAGGTTGCCAGGAAACAAGCTTTTATTAAAGGGAATGTCTTTCTTCAGCTTTCAATAATAAACTTCTTAACCAGATTAAACTTGATTTTAATCTCGTTGGTTGAATTTTAGACTTTTTAACTGACAGATCTTAGTGTGTGAGAGTAAACCTTTCCAAACAGCTGAATTCTTCTACTGGCTCACCACAGGGTTTTTGTCTCTCCCCTTTACTATATATTTTGTACACTAACGACTGTCCCAGTAACAGGCGTTTCTTTAAATATGCAGATGACACAGTTATTGTAAACCTCCTTCATGGTGGAGAGGATTCCCGTGGGCCTGTTGTGGATGAGTTCTCTTCTTAGTGTGATCATTCCTTCTTAAAGATCAACACCTTGAAAACTAAGGACATGGTGACTTCAGGAAGACATCCTCCCATCCTGCACTAACAGTGGTAAATGGTGCAGCCATTGAACTGGTGGACAGTTGTAAATATTTGGGGGTTGTTCTTGATAAGACTCTGTCCTTTCAGTCACATCTTGATGCTACAGTGAAAAAAGGTCCAACAACGACTGTACTTTGTGTCATGATCGGGAGTCTGCGACTCCGTGTTTATGTTATTATTATTCTGTGGTTTTGGTTATTTTGGGGTTCTTGTACTTTCCCTGTTCACGTTTCATGTTCCTATGTTCTGTGTTCCCCAGTCTGTGTGAAGTCTGTGTGTTGTGTCATTGCGTGTATGTGTTTCATGTTTTATTGTGAAGGTCTGCGTCTTATGTGAGTGTTTTCAGATTGCCTCCGTTGTCTCGTCACGTTAATCACTCCCAGCTGTGTTCCCCACCTGTGTGTAATCTCCCTGTGTTCTCTGAGTGTATTTTAGTCGTGTCCTCTTTCTTAGTAGTTGCTGGTTTGTCTGCATTATTCCCCTCCGCTATTCTGTGTTTGTTCTTCCGGCTTCCTGGTGATTCTCCCTGCAAGGTACCCTCGTTCGTGTTCTGGCTTTGTGTTAAGCTTTAGTTTTCCCAGTTTAGAGTATTTTCTGTTGTGTTCCTCGCCCCCCCCTTCCTGTTGTGCTGTATTTCACCTTTTGTTAATAAAGCTCACTCACTACTTAGCAGTCCTTATCTTGGGTCCTTATCTCCATTCCACACGTCAGCTACGCCAGGTGTGACACTTTGTAAGGAAACTGGGAGGTTTTAACGTTTCATCTGAAATGATGACCCTTTTTATAAACGTTTTATTGAATCTGTTTAAATGTTTTGTATCATTGGTATGGTACTGTGTCTTTGACCAATAAGACCAGACTTGCTAACCTGGTTAAAGTGGCTGGTCAGATTTCAGGGAGGTCTCAGGTCCAGCTTGTGGACTTTTATAACAGACAGGTGCTGAGGAAGGCAACCTCGGTCATGTTATGTTCAGACTGTCCTCCCTTTAATGATCTTCAGCTGCTTCCCTCAGGTTGTTGGTATAAAGTGCCTGCAGTGAAGACCAAGAGACATAGTGTCCTTTGTACCTGCTGCTATTATCATGGTTAACAACACTAAACCATGAGTGTTGTTGCCATTGCACTTTGTTGATGATAACATTTGGGCCGTCCTCTCTGGGGGGGGGGTTTCCTGTGAGTTGTGCTTGTTTACTTTTATCTGTGTGTGGACAAACTGCAAATCAATTTCCCACTGGGGACAAAGTTACCATTGACCACTGACCAATCTGTTGGGTTGCCAACACATAGGCAGACAACCATTCACATTCACACCTATGGGCAATTTAGAGTCACCAGTTAACCTAACTCCACTAACTACACGTGTTTGGACTGCAGGCGGAAGCTGGAGTACTCGCAGAGAACCCATGCATCATCAAAACAGTCAGGCTTTCCTAATGTGACTGAGATTTTCAGCTTCAATGAGATGAAGTGTAATATTTAATGGAGGATAACCTGCGACATAAAAAGCAAAATCAGAGAAAATTTGGGATTAATGTGAGCACACTGAAGGATTTACAAAGGCCAAAGAATTAAATTATAAAGAGAACCATGGAGTTCAATAATATCTACATTCTTTATAGCCACTCTCCCTACTTTGCACATGTTCAAATCAGCTAAGCCTCTCTGACTCTGAGCTGTCTCTCTGATGGACTCATTTCTAATTCTGTCCAACCCCTCTCAGTTCCAGTGAACATCTGGATCATCTTCAGCTCTGCCACCACCATCTCCAAACCATCCATCACAGAATCCAAGACAGTCAGGTGTTAATGATGATGTTAAACTGCTCAGCGGCAGATTTAAATAATCCAAGACATTCCATTCATTTGAGTGCAAAGGTACAATAATCCAGTGTGATGGTTGGAGGCTCGTTTGGAAAATGGCTTTAACACCCTTATTTACGTATTGTTTGAATGGGACGCTCTGACGTGTGCTTTCTGAAGCACCGTCAGATGTATTACGCTGGCTGTAGTTTTACGCTCGAGCTGACGGGGGCAGCAGTGCGCCTCAGAAGTGCCGGAAAGCCTGGCTAAGGAAGAAGAAGTCAACCGGAAACAAACGATTGTGTTTCCTGTTTTCATCAACACACGTGTGTGACTGTGTGGACAACGTCTTCAGAACCCGTTCAGACCCGGACATCGGACCACCATGTTGGAGCAGCTCGGTCTGATCGGGACGATCCGGGACGAGGATCCGATTCCCGACGAGGCGGAGACCGAATCCGAGCAAGAGGTGAGTCGGATCCGGGACCAGAGCCCATCCGCTGGTATCGGTGTGAGTAATTTTCGGTGAGGTTCAGCGGCTCGCTGTCATTTCCTGCGGACTGTCCCGAAGAACAAACATTATCTGACACTGTGAAATCAATGGAATTAGTTACCGTTCACCGTAATATCGGCCCGTGGGACCTGGTGTTGGACCGGTACCACAGAGCATCGCACAGCTCCGGTGCTCCGCGTAAACTGAGGAGAGCTGAGTGCAGTAATGGCCACTAATGCAGCATCACCTCTCCCGGTCAGTCATAAACACATAAGTAATGAAGCCAACTATGAATCCAAAACCAAACGGAGGTTAAAGGTCAGAGGTGAGCGGCGTCTCTGTGCTGCGGGCCGGACGGGGGCTTCTCCCTTTTCTTTGATGTTTGGTGGTTTCAGCTGCGGGCAGTGTTGGGGAGTAACGGATACATGCACCGCCGTTACGTATTTAAAATACAAAATATGAGTAACTGTATTCCGTTACAGTTACCGTTTAAACAGGTGGTATTCAGAATACAGTTACTTTGTTGAAATAAATGGATTACAGGCGGTCTTTTCCTGTTTCATGTTCGGCTGTGCTCTCTATTTTTGGTTTCCACGCCGGTGTAAACCCAAACAAAACACTAAGAGGCTCTGATGTCTGTGTCTCTGTCTCGCGGCCCATGTCACCTCTACTTGCAGCAGCATAATGACGTGAAGAAATATTTTTAAAAATAATTTAATATGAAGGCAACAGGAAGAGAGTTACAGGCATCGCCCTAAAGCATGCAGCCTGATGGGCAGTGCAGTCCATGCTGCAGGGAGGATGGACCCGTGATGTGTCTGTGAGCAAGGAGGGAGAAAAAGGGAAAGTACAGCTGTCACGGGAGCTGGAAGCATGTAAATATAATAATAACCACTGCAGCCAAACAGAGAGGCTGACCAGCCCAGCTGTAAGTAAGCTATTAAGACTCGACTGTACACTGTTCGTGTTTTGACCTCTGGGCAAGCGTCAGATCTGACTGCTCAGCAGGAGGTCTGGATCTTAAAGGCTGTGTCTGCAGTATCAGTTGCTGTGGGGATATAAAGAAGCGTGTTGTGAACTCCTCTCATAATGCTGAAATTACAGAATTAAACCTGAAGTTACCTAATGTTGCATCTGTATGCACTTTCTATGGAAATGCCACCGTCTGCGAGGTTTATTGCTAAAGGGTTACTGGGAGGGGTCACTCACCTGTCGGTTGTCTCACCTGTGCTGTGTCTGTGTTCCAGGAGGAGCCGATCGTGCTGAAGAAGAAGAAGAAGAGTCGCGGGTCGAGAGATTTTAACTGTGACTTTGAGTTTGGAGAGAGAGACGGGCCGAGCCACGACGATGACTGGGCGATGGCCGATGTCATGAAGCAGCTCAAGAAGAAGGTAGAGAACAACCTGCTGCGGAGCAGCACAGTTACTTCATCGCACACATGGAACAACGGGAAGAGCATGACGCTCTCCACCTGTGTGTTTGTTCTCACGTTCTGCGTTCTGTCTGCAGAGAACCTTGACAACTCTGGACCAGAAAATAGAGAAAATCCGCCGAAAGAGGAAAGCTGAGGTGAGTGTGAGGCTAACGAGCCTGAAGATTGGAGCAGATTCTCTTCAGAACATGAAACCTTGTTTCATGTTCTAAAGAGAATCTGCTCTATATGAATCTGCTCTATATGGATCTGCTCTATATGGACATCATATTCCACATGAAACCTTGTTTCATGTGGAATATGATGTCCATATAGAGCAGATTCATATAGAGCAGATTCTCTTTAGAACATGAAACCTTGTTTCATGTTCTAAAGAGAATCTGCTCTATATGAATCTGCTCTATATGAATCTGCTCTATATGGACATCATATTCCACATGAAACAAGGTTTCATGTGGAATATGACAGCATGAAGTCACATGACAGAAATACCCACAGTGCTTTGCAGTAGTAAATCTTGCACAGGTTAAGCAGAAAAGGACAGGTGAGTTGACTGGCCCCTTGTATCAGTCTGTTTTCTGTGCGTCAGGTGTTGTTTTTGTTTTTTTTTGACCTTCAGGAGAAATCATCTCAGAGTGACGCTGCTGAAGCTTCATCAGAGAACCACCAGGAGGAGGAGGATGTGAAACCTCCAGCTGGAGAGACAGATGCTAGTGATGAGGACGAAGATAAGGACGAAGATGAGGAGTTTGGCTCGAGCGACGAGGAAATTTTGACCAAATCAGGTAAGAAAATTATTTTTAAATCCAGCAGGAAGAATTCTTTCAGACGTTATTGTTTGAGCCTGAGACCGATGAGTGGCGCTCTGATACAGTTGTTAATACTGTCAGCGGAAGTTTTTTTTTTTTTGTTTTTTTACTTCCCGTTTCCTGTCAGACATGCTCAGAGACAAGGAACGACGGGGGAAGAAGAGGAAGGTGGCAGAGGAGGTGAGGAAGACAGCCGAGTAAATTCACGTGTTCATGTTGAGGGTTACATGTTAACAGCCATCTTTGTGTCCAGGCAGCAGAGTCGTTCTATGAAGACGCGTCGCAGTACGATGACCAACTGACTTTCGATGACATGAATCTGTCCAGGCCGATTTTGAAGGTAAGACCAGCACGTCTGCTCAGACCTGGACTCCTGCTGCTGTGTGACTCGTTGTTGTCTGAGTAAACTCGTGTTCCTGCAGGCCATCACTGCTCTGGGCTTTAAGCAGCCCACTCCGATCCAGAAGGCCTGCGTCCCTGTCGGTCTGCTGGGCAAAGACCTCTGTGCCTGTGCTGCTACTGGGACAGGTAACACTGGGTCCCATTTATCATACTGGGTCCAGTTGATCTCAGTTTAATTGGACACGTGAATTCCTCCTTTCTGTGCAGGGAAGACGGCAGCCTTCATGTTGCCTGTGCTAGAGCGATTGGTTTACAAGCCCAGAACATCCCAGGTGACCCGCGTCTTGGTTCTGGTTCCCACCAGAGAGCTGGGGATCCAGGTTCACTCTGTTGCCCGTCAACTCGCCCAGTTCACGTCTATCACCACCTGCCTGGCTGTTGGTGCGTCTTTTTGTCGTGGTTCAATCAGTGTTCGATCTGACTCTGGACCCGGTCCGATTCAGACTTGGTCTGGGCCTCATCTGTGTTGATTTGTCTTCAGGTGGGTTGGACTTGAAGTCTCAGGAGGCAGCTTTGCGGGCTGGCCCGGACATCCTAATAGCAACACCTGGTCGGCTGATCGATCACCTTCACAACACGCCGAGCTTTGAGCTGACGCACATCGAGATCCTGATCCTGGACGAGGCCGACAGGTAAAGAGCGACGGGGGAATCCGTCACACCAGAAACCAGAATCTGCCGAGACACTTACGGTTGTGTGTGGTTCCCTCAGGATGCTCGATGAGTACTTCGAGGAGCAGATGAAAGAGATCATCAGGTTGTGTTCCTACAACAGACAGACCATGCTGTTCTCTGCGACCATGACAGAGGAGGTATGCATGCTTAACCATGTGTGCTGCTGTATCATTTGACCACCGAGTGACTGTCCTGTGACACGTGTTTTCAGGTGAAAGACTTGGCAGCGGTGTCATTGAAGCAGCCAGTCAGGATCTTTGTTAACAGCAACACTGACGTGGCGCCGTTCCTGCGGCAGGAGTTTGTCCGAATCCGACCTCACAGAGAAGGAGACCGCGAGGCCGTGGTAGCTGGTAGGTACTCGTGATACTGCAGTAACATAGAGGTACTAGTGACAGTTCTACAGTTGTTCCTGTGTTTGTTTTTGTCAGCTCTGCTGACTCGGACGTTCCAGGATCACGTCATGTTGTTCACTCAGACGAGGAAACAGGCCCACAGACTGCATATCTTGTTGGGACTAATGGGATTGAAGGTTGGAGAACTGCATGGAGAACTGAGTCAGAACCAACGACTGGAGAACCTCAGGTGCACGCACAACTGGGATTAGAGAATAAGTTACCCTCCATATTAGAATGGCCCCAGCACTTGATATTTTTAAAGAACACACTTTTTCTCCAAAGTGTTTTAGGAGTAGTACCAGACTCAGCCTGTAGTCAGTTTTTGGTCGCTTCTTTATTTTGTTAATTTTATTTATCGTCTGTTTTATTCGTGTTTTACTACTAATTTTATTTATTTTTTACCTTGGGCGCGTTACCTCTTATTTATGTGTTTATATGTGTAAAAACCACAACCAATACAGCCTTCGTTCTCACAATATCACACAATTGACTTTCCCTAACCTTTGGTCAGCCGTGTTGACTTTAAAGTGCTCTATAAAAAAAGAAGCTGAGGTACGCTCAGAACTACAAGTTGGAGAAACTCGGGTTTAGAATAAGGAACTTTGCTCTTGTTGTTGTTTTGCAGGCGTTTCAAAGATGAACAGATTGATATCTTGGTGGCGACAGATGTGGCAGCCAGAGGTTTGGACATCGATGGAGTCAAAACAGTGAGTGTTCTGCAGGAGAACCGTAAGGTTATGGCAGGGTTACTATGGTGACGTTCCTACAACCACTGAAAGATGAATAAAGACAGAATTCGATGTTTAATGAAATATGGTCATAAAAGAAGAAAAGTCACATGACTTTGTTCTTCAAACACGATTCAAAGTGGATTATAGTCTGTTACCATGGTAACCAGAGTAAACAGAAGCGTTAAAGCTGCTTTTTAAAACGTGTTTCGCTCGCCTGCCCCTCAGGTGATAAACTTCACCATGCCTGGCACGGTCAAGCATTACGTGCACCGCGTGGGGCGGACTGCGAGAGCGGGCCGATCGGGGCGTTCGGTGTCTCTCGTCGGAGAGTCCGAGAGGAAGATGCTGAAAGAGGTCGTGAAATCAGCCAAGAGCACCGTGAAGGCTCGCGTTCTGCCGCCAGGTAAACAATCCCAAACTGTGAGCAGGTGGCCCAGGTGAGGAGTGTCCTCCAGGTGAGAGAACCCGTCACTGAAATGTGTATTTGTGTCATTCAGAAGTCATCCTGAAGTTTAGAGACCTGATTGCCAAACTGGAGAAAGACGTGGAAGCTGTGATGAAGCTGGAGAGAGAGGAACGAGAGCTGGCTGCGTCTGAGGCCAAGGTACACCTGGATACCTGCATAACTGTCACTAAAATACCTGTTTTTAATTTAAAAGCAAAAGAGCTGAACTGCAACAAACAGCATTTTTATTTAAACCATGTGTGTTTGTCTGTGTGTAGCTGAGTGTGGCTCAGAGGCGTCTCACTGACTCCGCCTCCTCTGATCAGTCACAGCGGGTTTGGTTTCAGACCCAACAGGAAAGGAAACAGAGCCGCAGTAAGTACTGATTCACACTCTGTAGTATGTCGTAATCCTTCGTTCAAGTTGACGGCTGACCAGGAAGTACTGTGTAGTAGTGCTGTCGCAGTACTCGGGTTTTAAACTCGATCCTGTTATCAAAGGAGAGTGACGTGCTCTAATGGGCGATCGTGGCTCAAGAGTTGTGTGTTCGTCTTGTAACCGGAAGGTTGCCGGTTCGAGCCCCGGCTCGGACAGTCTCAGTCGTTGTGTCCTTGGGCGAGACACTTCACCTATCGCCTACTGGTGTTGGCCAGAGGGCCCGATGGCGTGATATGGCAGCCTCGCCTCTGTCAGTCTGCCCCAGGGCAGCTGTGGCTACAACTGTAGCTGCCTCCACCAGTGTGTGGATGAATAGTGGACTACAAGGTCATTAAGATAAGATGGGGCCTGATTATTTAAGACCTTGTATGTGAGGAGCAGGATTTTGAATTCTGGATTTAACAGGAAGCCAAAACAGGAGAAATATGCTCTCTCTTTCTAGTCCCTGTCAGGACTCTTGCTGCAGCATTTTGGATCAGCTGAAGGCTTTTCAGGGAGTTTTTTGGACTTCCTGATAATAATGAATTACAGTCGTCCAGCCTGGAAGTAATAAATGCATGAACTAGTTTTTCAGCGTCACTCTGAGACAGGATATTTCTAACTTTAGAGATGTTGCACAAATGGAAGAAAGCAGTCTTACATATTTGTTTAATATGTGCGTTGAAGGACATGTCCTGGTCAAAAATGACTCCAAGGTTCCTCACAGTGTTACTGGAGGCCAAGGTAATGCCATCCAGAGTAAGAGTCTGCTTAGATACCGTATTTCTAAGATTTTCAGGGCCGAGTACAATAACCTCAGTTTGATCTGAATTAAGAAGCAGAAAGTTAGCGGCCATCCAGGTCTTTATGTCTTTAAGACATTCCTGCAGTTTAACTCATTGGTGTGTGCTATCTGGCTTCATGGACAGATAGAGCTGGGTGTCATCTGCATAGTAGTGTAAATGTATGCTATGTCTTCTAATGATGCTGCCTAAGGGAAGCATGTATAATGTAAACAGAATTGGTCCTAGCACTGAACCCTGTGGAACTCCATAATTAACCTCAGTGTGTGAAGAGGACTCTCCATTTACATGAACAAACTGGAGTCTATTAGATAGATATGATACAAACCACTGCAGTGCAGTACCTGTAATACCTACAGCATGTTCTAATCGCTCTAATAGGATATTATGGTCGACAGTATCGAACGCTGCACTGAGGTCTAGCAGGACAAGCACAGAGATGAGTCCACTGTCAGAGGCCATAAGAAGATCATTTGTAACCTTCACTAAAGCTGTTTCTGTGCTGTGATGAGCTCTGAAACCTGACTGAAACTCTTCAAATAAACCTCTGCAGATGATCTGTTAGCTGTTTGACAACTACTCTTTCAAGGATGTTTGATATAAAGGAAGGTTGGAGATTGGCCTATAATTAGCTAAGACTGCTGGGTCTAGAGATGCTTTTTGAGTAAAGGTTTAACTACAGCCAGCTTGAAGGCCTGTGGTACATAGCCGATTATTAGAGATAGGTTGATCATATTTAAGAAGCTTTTATGACTGGACTCTCACACAAATGCAAAACAGAAGATGAAGCAGAGCATTCTCATCCCCAACGCGTAATACCGACGATTTGTCCTAAAGCATCTCATAGTAACGCTTCCGCGTCCTTATATGTTCCGGATTTTCCATTGAATCCAACAGAATCCCACTCACAGCAGTAACACACACTCCAGCCGTGTATTCCAGCCCTAACCTTAACTGTATGAAACCTTTACATGTATGGATTCATTCCAAATGGCTCTCATGGAGCCAAACACGTAACACACTGACGTCACATAGCATCGGTGTGTTACGAGCTGGGATGAGAACGTGTTGATCTCGCCTTTGGCTTCACCTGCATTACGACGGTGCCAAGGTAGGCCTCCCCAGCAGGATTAGTTTGCGTCGGGAGCACGCGCTGGGCGCTCCAAATCACGGACAAACAGTTGTTTATGTTCTTAAGACAACAGAAATTGTCAGCCAGCATTTTTTCCACGACTGCTGAGGACAGTCTGCTGGGCGAGAGCTAACAGTAGCTACAGTACTCCTCCAGAGCTATACTGAAACTAGCACCACTAACAACGGGCTGGGAGGTCAGTTTATGATCATTGATCAACACCTGCTGATCAATAATAATAATAATAATAATAATGGATTGGATTTATATAGCGCTTTACAATGCCACTATTCATTCACTCTCACATCCACACACTGGTGGAAGCAGCTACAGGTGTAGCCACAGCTGCCCTGGGGCAGACTGACAGAAGCCAGGCTGCCATATCGCGCCATCGGCCCCTCTGGCCAACACCAGTAGGCAAGTAGGGTAAAGTGTCTTGCCCAAGGACACAACGACCAGGACAGAGAGCCCAGGGATCGAACCGGCAACCTTCCGGTTACAGATGCGATTCCCAACCCCCTGAGCCACGATCGCCCCAGTATCAGTTCATATAGTTAATATATCAGAGTATTGATTAGTACAGTGGAGTACCATTTGTGTAACGGTAGTACTTTGTTCAGTGTCAAAGGCTCTGCAGGAGTTTGATCTTGCCGTTAGAGGGAAGAAGAAGAGAGAGAAGTTCCTGAAGGACGGCAGGAAAAAGGAGCTGACGGTAAAAAACGATCCAGCATTAATCAGTACTCACCTCCGATCAATCACCTGCTTACCTGTTACCTGTCTGTCAGTCTGAGGAGCGTGCTCAGTTCGAGATTTTGAAGGCCCAGATGTTTGCTGAGCGAGCAGCCAAAAGAGAGCGCCGACCAAAGAGGGCGAGGGCGATGCCAGAGGATGAAGCGCCAACTAAAGGTATGATGCTGTAAACACGCTAACAAACACACTAACCCTGATAATGTCCTCGCTCTCACCAATCCTCTGTGTGCAGCAGCCAATCAGAAAGCAGGAAAAGGAGGCAAGAAGTCGGTGTTTGACAAAGAGCTGACAAACACCAGCAGTAAGGCCCTGAAGCAGTACCGAGCAGGGTACGTACAGGTAGCCAGCTGTTTCACTGTCTGTCCATCTGTCCCGTCTGTCTCACTGTCTCTCTCCCTTACAGACCGTCCTTTGCAGACAGGAAGCGTCTGGGTGTGGACAGGAAGCGACCTGGCAGTTCCAGGTAAGTTTCACCTGTTCTCTCTGGTGTCACACTGACCTGAATGAGGTAAAGATGGCTGACACTCTGCTCTATCTGCCAGGTTCAGGAGGAAGTGACAGAGCACGCGGGAAACGCCTTGTTTTTTTTCTATTTGTTTATTACAGTAGTTTTAAATAAAGTTTCAATGTGTATTAAACCCATTGTCAACGGGGTTTTTTGTTGTTGTTTTTTTTTAATCTTTGGGTCATTCAGACGGGCACAAAACAAACCAAACTAAAGGTCACATGACAAAACGTGAAAAATGAAATGTAAACTGGAAGCTGAGGAAGAACGGGGCGAGGTGCGGCAGATCAGCTGACCTCAGCACACCAATGGAAGTCTGTTGTATGGCAGGTTTTCATTGGCTGAATACTGAGCAATGACAGCAGGTGGCTGTGGTTCAGAAGTTAAAGCGGGTCAGCTGCCACTTCAAAGACTGCCTGCTCTGGTCCACAGGTGTCCACAGGCCAGATATTGAACCACAGACCACTTCTAAAAAGGCAGGGGAACAGAAGCAGTTTGGACGCAGAGGACCAGAGGAGGGCGCTACAGCAGGAGAGCGCTGACAGTTATCAGCTGAATTTTTTTAACCACCGTTGGTTTAAAATGGAACATTAAAACACTCGACTGCTAACTAGCTGCTCCTTACAGTCGGTTTCGTTCTGCGTCCGAGCTCGTGTGCGCTCCTGAAGTGATCTGTGCGTTTGAGCAGATATGATGTCCGGCCTCAGTTTGTGTGAAAGTCACGGAGAAGACTGGAGACGCTCCAGTCTCGTGGAAGCGTTCAGTGTGGACACGCCTCCGTGCGGCCGTCTGCAGAAACAATACGAAGTGTGAGTTCAACAAGTCGGTGCCTGAGACTGCTTCAAACACATCTCCGTGCAGACACGGCCAGCGTTTACCGGACAAAGTTTTTGCAGTTTAACCTCACTGCTCACCACCACAACAGACTTTATAGGTGTAACTGAAGAAGTGCGGACTTGAAGCTTGAGACGTTTTAGATTGTACGCACAATCCTCCATTATTAGAGACTCTAACGCAGCTGGACAGGGGTCCGTTCCCTCATTATTTCATGGTAATACTTAACAGCAGTGGGAAACTACGCTATCATTTATTCCTCATCACAGAGGAACCATTTCGAAACTCTATGATACTATCCTGTCTTTTAGTAACCACTCTAATGTTAAGCTTAAGTGTCCATGGGAAGGGGAACTAGGAATTCGAATACATGAGGAGTCTTGGGAACAGGCTATCACGAGGGTACGATCTTCCACCTCCTGCGCTCGTCTTGGACCTATTCAATTTAAGGTCATACACAGGGCGCATTTCTCTAAGTCTAGACTTTTTGAATTGTAACTAGAAGTGGAAAACAAATGTGATAACTGCCACGGCTCTCCTTGTCACCTTAGCCACGTCTTTTCTGTGTCCTGAGCTGGAAGGTTTCTGGACAGGTATTTTGCTATTATGTCAGCTGTTCTTGGGGTAACTCTTCATTCCTGATTGCTGTATTTGGGATTCCTGATCGCTCACTTACACTTGACTCTACACAAAAAGATATCATAGCCTTCACATCCCTGTTAGCGAGACGTCTAATATTGTTGCAGTGGAAGTCTGTTAAGTATCCAACTAGTTCCCGGTGGCTTAAAGATGTTATGTTTTTTTTTTTTTTTTTAAAAAACTTGAAAAAAATAAAATGTACGTTGAGAGGTTGCACAGCCAAATTTTTCCACAAGTGGCAACCCTTTATCTCTTATTTTACTGGTGTAGAGGTATTGCCTGGTTAATTGTATTTCGGTAAGTGCAAGTACTGTGTTGTTTTCTTTTTTCAATAAATAAATTACAAAAAAAATTGATTCAAAGTTTTTATTTGTAATTTATTGCTTTTCACTGTCATTTTAAAGATGAAGGCCAAAAATTATTTCAGTGTGAGTGCACATTGAAAAAGAAAGCAATCGGAGCCACAGCAGGAATATTAGAGACTTGAGAAATGATAAAAGACAACTGAAGAGCATGACGACAGAAATATATTCTCAGAAAAACAACACCTAACCAAGTCAGGAGGATCACTGTAGGTCTTCAAAATGGAAAGTTAACTCATTCACTGCCAGCCATTGGCAGTGAATGAGTTAAACCCATTGACTCATTCACTGCAATTGACGGCTATAGACGTCAATGGCAGTGAATGAGTTAACAACAGGGTGCGAGCCTCCGGTGACAGTCAGGAACAGCTCTACACTGTCTTGTATTTCAAATATGTTTGTCTTGTTAGTTTTGAGCTTCTTAAATCAGGGCACTGAGTATAAAAATGTCATTTCAAAATATCAAGTTAAGTTTGATTATGGAGAAACTTGTGGCAAGATGGCGTCGTAGTGTGAACACCCGTCTCGCTGTGCTCCGGTGAGGTCCCTCGATTATCCGTCTAAAATACGTGTTCACCTGGTGAAACGTTACAAATGTGCGTGGGAGTAACTCTATAATGAGTCTGGACGACTATTTTTCTAAAATGCCTAACGTCAGGTCTAAGAAAAAGACAGCTCCGGTTGTGCAAGCTAGCGACATTGTGGGTCCTATGGCGGCTGAGCCTGAAGAAGCTAACGCCAGCGACACAGAAATCTCCGCTGACGCTGAGGAAACTGGGAGTGATATCGACCCGAATATCCTTGCGGCTTTGAGTAAGATAACTGACAGCATTACAACTTTGTTGGATGTTAAAGTTGATACTGTGCTGGCCGCAATCCGTGAACAGACGTCTCGGATCCAGGCTCTGGCGACACGGGTGGGAGACGCCGAGATACGGATTTCAGGCGTGGAAGACACGGCAGGTGTATTGCAGGCGAAAGTGGCTCGACTCGAAAAACAAGTAACTGACATGGCAGACCACATGGACGATTTAGAGAACCGCAGCCGCAGATGTAACCTTCGCCTGGTCGGGCTTCCCGAGGGCACGGAGGCAAATGATGTTGTCGCCTTCGTGGAGTCATGGCTCCCCTCCTATCTCGAGCTCACAACTAAAAATGGGAAGATCAAACTAGACCGCGCTCACCGCTCTCTAGCACCGAGGCCGGGCCCCAGCCAGCGCGCCAGACCCATCATTATGAAGCTTCACAACTTTGCTGATAAACAACGTGTGATGGCCACAGCTCGGCGCCTGGCTACGCAGCCGAACCAACCAACAGGTCGGATCAAAGTCTCCTTCTTTAATGATTATTCAGCGGCGGTAGCCAAGAAACGCAAGGCTTTCGACGAGGTGAAAAGCTGCCTGAGGAAGAAGAATGTGGATTATGCGCTTCTCTACCCCGCCACACTGAGGCTGTTTGCCAACGGCAAGGAGAAGAGATTTAACACACCGGAGGCAGCTGCGTCCTACGCGGACTCGCTGCCCTGAATCCCCGTAACCACCGGAGTACTCCTTTTCTTCACACTATGCCTTATGAACCGGTGTGAGTACTTGCCGAATCTAGGCATATGTGACTCTCTTTTTTCGTCCTCGCTGCTTATAAGCGACCAGGTGAAATCTTCCACCCCATCGGGCACCGGACGGACTGTGTTTTCGTCTATGGGTAGGCGTGAGTTACGCGCGTGCAATGCCCTTCGGCTTCCCCGACGGGCAGGAGGAGATTGGTTTTTCCCTACATGTTTAGTAGGGCTGTTGCCAAATCACTGTTCTTTGAATGTTCCGTCACACAGCTCTTTTTTTGTTGTTTTTTTTTGTTTTTTTCCCTGTTTTATTTTCAACCAGGGTGTGGTGAACCCTTTGGCTCAATATGCTTTGTATGATACATGAATGAGTCTAATAATGAGTAGGCTGCGAATATGCACCTGGAATGTACGAGGGGTTCACAGCCCTATTAAGAGGAGGAAGATATTTACTTGTCTAAGAAAGGACGGTGTAGATGTTGCTATGTTACAAGAGACACATCTTGATAATAATGAGCACTTGAAGTTGCAACAAGGATTATATGGACAAGTGTTTTTTTCATCCTTCACTACAAGAAGTAGGGGAGTGGCAGTGTTGATTAGGAAAAATGTACCTTTTGTAGTAACTGATTGCGTTAAAGTTCTGAAGGGCCGCTACGTGATAGTCAAAGGGATTTTGCAAGGCCAAAATATTTTATTACTGAATGTTTATTTTCCACCTGCCCACCCGACTACCTTTCTTACCAAAATGTTTCTGGAATTAGCCCCATTTCTTCCTAACTCTACCGTTATTATTGGTGGTGATTTCAACTTAATGTTAAATCCGCTTATGGACAGATTTCCACATAGCATTGCAACTCCCTCTCCCCAGGCCAAAGGGCTTCACGCTCTATGCGACGAGTTTGGACTTGTTGATGCTTGGAGATATACTCACCCCTCCAATAAGCAATACACATTTTTTTCGGCTCCGCATAGGTCCCAAACTAGAATTGATTACTTTTTTCTCCCGGAAACTGACTTGGGTTCGGTAGTATCGTGCGACATAAGTATAATCATCTCAGATCACGCTAGAGTAATCATGGATCTCGATCTTAAAGCTGCGCTTCATAGGTCCCGTCACTGGAGGCTTAATACCATTATTCTTAAGGACGAGGAATTTACCTCTCACTTCTCTGCCGAATTTAAAGCGTTTTTGGATATCAACACCTCCTCAGCTAGTACTGCCTCTGTTTTGTGGGAAACATGCAAAGCTTATGCGAGGGGCCTAATTATTTCGTATTCTGCGACAAAGAAGCGACAACGGATGGAGGAACAAAAATCTTTAGAGAGCGAATTGATGGATAAGGAGAAAACATATATTGCCTCCCCATCACCACCATTATGGCAAGAAATAACCGCACTCAGGTCAGCGCTGAATTGCCTTCTTACCAGAGATGCAGAGAAGAAACTTAAATACACCAGACAGCGGTTCTACGAGCATGGAGATAAGGCCGGTAAATGTCTGGCGTACTATGTTAAGAAGCGCGCAGAATCTAATACCATTGCAGCGATATCTGATGAAGGTGGCCACAAGATATATGAAAACAAACTGATAAACGACTGTGTTAAGAAGTTCTACAAAGCCTTGTACTCTTCTCAACAAGTCCCGGAGGGGGAGC
Organism: Rhamphochromis sp. 'chilingali'; assembly: GCF_963969265.1. NCBI lineage: Eukaryota > Metazoa > Chordata > Actinopteri > Cichliformes > Cichlidae > Rhamphochromis > Rhamphochromis sp. 'chilingali'. The sequence goes on from NC_137936.1 coordinate 40,735,348, forward strand.
AGCTGATGCATAATTTCTTTACCCAATTCGACTTACCAAATTTGTCAGAGGAACAGAAGACTGCCCTTAACAGCCCTATAACTAAGACCGAAGTGTTTAAGGCTATTAAATCACTACGAAGTGGAAAGTCGCCAGGGCCTGACGGCTTCTGTTGTGAATTTTATAAACAGTTTCGAGATATTATTGTGGAACCGCTTCTTGATATGTTCAACCACTCCTTCATTACGGGTGAATTCCCGCAGACACTGAAGGAAGCCAACATTTCCCTAATTCTAAAGAAAGGGAAGTGTCCTGATTTGTGCGGATCCTACAGACCTATAGCCCTCTTAAATGTGGATAGGAAACTGCTTTCTAAAATTCTGGCCTCCCGCTTAGAAATTTTTTTACCTGTGCTGATAAGGGAGGACCAGACAGGCTTTATAAAAGGCCGAAACTCAGCCACCAATGTTAGACGCTTACTGAACGCTATTGTAGCTTTCAAGCAAAAATCTATTGACGGCCTGGTGCTTTCTCTCGATGCGGAGAAAGCATTTGACAGAATTGAGTGGTCTTATTTGTTGTATACTCTAGGCAAATTCGGCTTAGGGGAGAATTTTATAAAATGGGTCAAAGTTATCTACAATAATCCACAGGCAGCAGTCCTGACTAATGGACTTAGGTCTGATTACTTCAACACTCATAGGGGAGTTATGCAGAGCTGCCCCTTATCGCCCCTTCTATTCGCTCTGGCCATAGAGCCTCTTGCTGAGGCCATAAGGGCGACGCCCACAATACGTAGTTTAGAGATTGGACAGCTGTGTCATAAAATAACCTTATACGCGGACGACATCTTGATTCTTTTGACTTACCCTGTAAAATCCGTACCCAGTCTCATTGAGGTGATTGACAGGTTTAGCCGTTTCTCTGGCTATAGAATCAATTTGGCTAAGTCAGAGGCCATGCCTCTCGCTACTCTTTTCACAATGCCGGCTACTGTTCCTTCTTTTCCTTTTAAATGGTCTCCTAATGGATTTGTGTATTTGGGGATCTTTATTACCCCGTCTCTCGACCAATTGTACAAAGCCAACTTCACACCCTTATTTGGCAAACTCAAACAGGACCTAGAGCGGTGGGCGTCACTTTCTGTCTCCTGGCTAGGACGCATTGCCCTGATCAAAATGAATGTGCTGCCCAGGCTATTGTATCCTATCCAAATGATCCCCGTCTTGTTCTCTAAGAGAGTACTGAAGGACATAAATGGTTGGTTTACCTCTTTCATCTGGAACAAGCGCAGACCCAGGCTCAAGATGGCAGTGTTGCATCTGCCAAGCTCCAGGGGCGGCTTGGATCTACCTAATATTAGATTGTATCAGCTTTCTGCCCATTTAAGATTTGTGAGCGACTGGGTTAGGGGTAAAACCTCAATCTGGTCGGATATTGAGACAGCTCTGTCACAATGCAAACTGAGCGATCTATTATTTTGTAATGATTTTAACGGAATTAAGGCCCTTTGTACAAATCCTGTAACAATCAACACCCTAAAAGCGTGGCGAATTGTCCGCCGTCTTGAGGTTCAAGGTTCAAGGTTCTTTATTTGTCACATGCATAGTTATACAAGTATAACACACAGTGAAATGTAGCCTGACACGCTCCTCGACATGTGCAAAAATTGGGGAGGGGGGGGGGTGTAGAGGAAGAACATAAAAAACACCCAGCACGCCCCTGCGGGCGGTTTATCCTTCAAGCTCGGGTCCTCTACCAGAGGCCTGGGAGCTTGAGGGTCCTGCACAGTATCTTAGCTGTTCCCAGGACTGCACTCTTCTGGACAGAGATCTCCGATGTTGTTCCCGGGATCTGCTGGAGCCACTCGCCTAGCTTGGGAGTCACCGCACCTAGTGCTCCGATTACCACGGGGACCACCGTTACCTTCACCCTCCACATCCTCTCGAGCTCTTCTCTGAGCCCTTGGTATTTCTCCAGCTTCTCGTGTTCCTTCTTCCTGATATTGCTATCATTCGGAACCGCTACATCGATCACTACGGCCGTCTTCTTCTGTTTGTCTACCACCACTATGTCCGGTTGGTTAGCCACCACCATTTTGTCCGTCTGTATCTGGAAGTCCCACAGGATCTTAGCTCGGTCATTCTCCACCACCCTTGGGGGCATCTCCCATTTTGACCTCGGGACTTCCAGGTTATACTCGGCACAGATGTTCCTGTACACTATGCCGGCCACTTGGTTATGGCGTTCCATGTATGCCTTGCCTGCTAGCATCTTGCACCCTGCTGTTATGTGCTGGATTGTCTCTGGGGCATCTTTACACAGCCTGCACCTGGGGTCTTGCCTGGTGTGATAGACCCCAGCCTCTATGGATCTTGTGCTCAGAGCTTGTTCTTGTGCTGCCATGATTAGTGCTTCTGTGCTGTCTTTCAGTCCAGCTTTGTCCAGCCACTGGTAGGATTTCTGGATATCAGCCACCTCCTCTATCTGCCGGTGGTACATACCGTGCAGGGGCCTGTCCTTCCATGATGGTTCCTCGTCTCCCTCCTCTTTCTTGGGTTTCTGCTGCCTGAGGTATTCACTGAGCACTCGGTCAGTTGGGGCCATCTTCCCAATGTATTGGGAAGATGGCAAGTAACCCTGGCGGAAGGGGCTACATGAATAGGATGAGGGACCTATGGACATATATATATATATATATTATATATATATATATATATATATTAGGGGTGCAACGATATTCGTATCGATATTGAACCGTTCGATACAGTGCTTTCGGTTCGGTACGCATATGTATCGAACAATACAAAATTTGTAATTTATTTTATCAACTTTCCCTCTGACGATGCTGTCTGTGTTGAGCGCTCAGTGGATCTGCGTTCGACTGCTCCGCCTAGGGTCGACAGTGCAGCCTAGGCGGAGTAGTCGAACGCAGATTCTCTGAGCGCTCAACACAGACAGCATCGTCAGAAGGAAGAGCGCAGGGCAAGCTAGTGAGACAGAAGTTAAGCTCTCCTTACAACATGGACGTTCCCCACTTTCATTCAGATCTGGTGTTTGGAATTATTTTGGTTTCCATGTGACGTATGACCCTGAAGGTAAGCGAGTCATGGACTAAAGTAAAACAGTATGTTGGATGTGCCATGCAATGCTCAATTACATGGGTGGGAACTAGTGTGTTAGCGCAGTTAGCTCGTTAACGTGTTGGCCGTCTAGCCCCATGCACGGGGCGATCGGCGGTAGCTCGTTAACGGAGATTTGCCGTGTTGTGGCGTTAGGGTCATTTCAACGAGATTAACCTGAAAGCACTAGTGGGAACACAACGAATATGACTGCACATTTACGCCGACATCATCCTAGTGCAAAGACAAGTGGAAGCAGAAAAAAAACAAGCACGCATGCTACTAACTTTAGCCGAGTCATTTAGACAGCTGTTAGCACATGATTCTCCTTATATGTTTAATATGCTGCTGAGAATATAGCCCAGAAGAAGCGGATAGTATAGCTTTTATTTTGGAAAGAGACATTTCTCTGTAATAAACTCTCTTTTCCAAAGATGAGTGATTCCTCAATCAGATACAGGGCTCGCAATATCGCTAGCCCGACGTCCCGGGGCTAGCGATTTTTTCAGTCGGGGTACCAAAATCTATCTCTGCCCTGCCCGTCTGGCTTTTGTAGGAAGGAAAAATATATGTCAATGCTTTTGCATTCTTTCGGAAATGTAGCTGGGTAATTATTTCATTGGCATTGGTGAGCCACTGTCAATATGTGACATATTGAAATCGCGTTTGAATTTGCGCTTGTTTTTTTGCTTTCACTTTGCAATTGCGCAAACTGTGTATAGAGAGCGACAGCACTGATCTGTGAGTGATGATAATTTGTGCACCAATTCCTCTGACATCGTCTTATTAATCGTTAGCTTACTATGCAAACATGACAAGTGAAATCTCCCGCAGCAAGCTTAAACATGTGAGAGGTTGATCGCGCAGAGAATCACTGAGCTTATGTGAGTGCGTGTGTAAAAGCAGCAGGATATATATTTGACTACGATGACCTGGATGACTGAGAACCTTCACAGACAGATATATATTTTAGTTCTGCTGAGCCAAATAAGACAGGTCAGGGTGAAGAAGTGACAGCCAAAGAAAAGCTTACCACAAAACGGAGAAGTTATGACAAATCAGACTATAAGGCAAAAAGAAAGTGCAGCTTTATGGTTTCATGGACAAAAGAATTTCTGTGGCTGCAATATGACGAGCTAAATAACCAGGGCTGCACATAAGTGGGGCAAAAAAGTATTTAGTCAGCCACCGATTGTGCAAGTTCCCCCACCTAAAATGATGACAGAGGTCAGTAATTTGCACCAGAGGTACACTTCAACTGTGAGAGACAGAATGTGAAAAAAAAAAATCCATGAATTCACATGGTAGGATCTGTAAAGAATTAATTCGTAAATCAGGGTGGAAAATAAGTATTTGGTCACCTCAAACAAGGAAAATCTCTGGCTCTCACAGACCTGTAACGTCTTCTGTAAGAAACTTTTCTGTCCCCCACTCGTTACCTGTATGAATGGCACCTGTTTGAACTCATCATCTGTATAAAAGACACCTGTCCACAGCCTCAAACAGTCAGACTCCAAACTCCGCCATGGCCAAGACCAAAGAGCTTTCGAAGGACACCAGGAAAAGTATTGTAGACCTGCACCAGACTGGGAAGAGTGAATCTACAATAGGCAAGCATCTTGGTGTGAAAAAATCAACTGTGGGAGCAATCATCAGAAAATGGAAGACATACAAGACCACTGATAATCTCCCTCGATCTGGGGCTCCACGCAAGATCTCATCCCGTGGGGTCAAAATGATCATGAGAACGGTGAGCAAAGATCCCAGAACCACACGGGGGGACCTGGTGAATGACCTGCAGAGAGCTGGGACCAAAGTAACAAAGGTCACCATCAGTAACACACTACAACGGCAGGGAATCAAATCCCGCAGTGCCAGACGTGTTCCGCTGCTGAAGCCAGTGCATGTCCAGGTAGTGGGTGGGGGGCTCCCCACAATGAGGGAGAGAGGCAATGGGCAGGGGCACCACCAATCCCATGAGGCACTGGCTGGTTAGGGTGTGGGGAAAGAGCAGGGTTAGGGTTAGGGGAGATCAAAATTGGGAGCACGGACCCCGAAGGGGGCCGGGCTCCAATGCACAGACCGTACCTGTTCCCATCTCGGGTGTCCAGGATTACCCCAACCTCACTCAAAGGAGCTGTAAGGTGGGATCCCGTGGATGGGGTTAGGGTGTGGAAAAGGAAACAGGGTCCCAGCAATTGCTGGTCCCCTGTTGGTGCACTCTCACTCGACTGGAGTGGGCATTGATGCCCCCTGATCAAAAAATTACCCATCTTGGGTTATAGTTGCTAGCTGTTTGTGATTGAGCCCGTCGCGACGTTTCGGCGTTGTTTCGCCTTCATCAGGCTGGGCTCAATGATGTAGGGACTGTCTTGTCCTCTATTTATATGTTTCCCTTAACTTAGGTTTTCTTTGTGACTTTCTTGTCTTCTATTTCTCTGTTTCTTCTTACTTAGGTTTTTTTCTGCATTTTCTTAGCTTTTTCTGTGCTTTTTTCTGTTTTTCTCAACCCTGCTTGGGGAGTTCTATTTTCCTGTTTGTCTCAACCCTACTTGGGGAGCTTTTCTTTCATGTGCTTTCTTCTTAGCTTTCTCTGTACTTTTTTCTTAGTTTTTCTCTATTTTTCTTCTCTGTGTACCCTTTGTGACTCTCTTGTCATCTATTTCCATTTTTCCTTTTTATTCTCTTGTTTTTATTCATGGCACCCCCTATTCCTTAGTCCACTCTTTCTTTCATCTTTATATTTCTGGCACCCCCATCTTTAGTAACCACTCTATTTAGGCTTCTTTTTCTGTTTTTCTGTTTTTCCATTTTTTAGGCTTTTTTTCTGTTTTTCTGGGGGGTGGGGGGGAGGGAGGGGGGATAGGTTAGGATTAGGGTAGGAGATATGGGCAGGGGCATCACCCACTCCACCGGGACCTGGCTGGTTAGGGTGTGGAAAAGGAAACAGGGTCCCAGCAATTGCTGGTCCCCTGTTGGTGCACTCTCACTCGACTGGAGTGGGCATTGATGCCCCCTGATCAAAAAATTACCCATCTTGGGTTATAGTTGCTAGCTGTTTGTGATTGAGCCCGTCGCGACGTTTCGGCGTTGTTTCGCCTTCATCAGGCTGGGCTCAATGATGTAGGGACTGTCTTGTCCTCTATTTATATGTTTCCCTTAACTTAGGTTTTCTTTGTGACTTTCTTGTCTTCTATTTCTCTGTTTCTTCTTACTTAGGTTTTTTTCTGCATTTTCTTAGCTTTTTCTGTGCTTTTTTCTGTTTTTCTCAACCCTGCTTGGGGAGTTCTATTTTCCTGTTTGTCTCAACCCTACTTGGGGAGCTTTTCTTTCATGTGCTTTCTTCTTAGCTTTCTCTGTACTTTTTTCTTAGTTTTTCTCTATTTTTCTTCTCTGTGTACCCTTTGTGACTCTCTTGTCATCTATTTCCATTTTTCCTTTTTATTCTCTTGTTTTTATTCATGGCACCCCCTATTCCTTAGTCCACTCTTTCTTTCATCTTTATATTTCTGGCACCCCCATCTTTAGTAACCACTCTATTTAGGCTTCTTTTTCTGTTTTTCTGTTTTTCCATTTTTTAGGCTTTTTTTCTGTTTTTCTGGGGGGTGGGGGGGAGGGAGGGGGGATAGGTTAGGGGAAATCAAAGTTGGGGGCACGGTCCCCGAAGGGGGCCGTGCTCCAATGCACAGACCATACCTGCTCCCATCTCAGGCGCCCAGGACCCCCCCAGTGGAATTCCAAATGGAATGTAATAGATGCAGTTAGAGAGGTGGGGGGAGGAGGGGTGTGGAGGTTAGGCTTAGGGTCCACTCAAGGGGTGGGGGATGACCAACTCTCGTGTCTAATCAGAGTGGCAAGTGGTTAGGTTTAGGGCAGGAGGTCAAATTATTATAGAGGTCACTGAGGTTAGGGTCAGGGTCAGTTTCAGGGCCAGGATGTTCCCCTGTGAGACATGAAAGAAGCCGAGGTCCCAAGTACAGTGACAAAATATCCATAAATTCACACATAACAAAATTGAAATATTAACTATATACATGGTGTTGGATTAATACCTCCTAAAACCCTTTTCATTGAGGCCATGTGGATAAACTGTATTCAGTTTAGCAATCCACATCCTCTCAGCTCTCCATCTCTGTTGTGTTGCCCACCTCGAATTGATCTGAATGACCGTCGCTGTGACAGAATCCCAGCCATGCAATAAAAAATGTTTGACCAGGTGGGTGTGAATGTTCTTTTTTCGTGTGATATTGTACCTGTGTTGAGTGAATCTGGTGAGCAGTGTGTTACCTGTTTCTCCCACATACTGGATCCCACATCTCCTACACGTAATCAAATATACACAATTTTTTGACCTGGGTGTCCCTTTGCACAAAGACAGAAAAACCTGGCCATTGGAGTGGCTGCGGACCAATCTGTGATGTTGGAAAAATTGTCCTTGATGTCTCTGTCTAGGCACAGAGAGAGGTGTGATTTGGGCTCTAATGAGGAGATCACCCAGATTTTTATGCCTCCTGAAGGCAGCAATCACTCTGTGAGTATGGAGTGTCTGGACATCCTGAGACAGGTTCTGAAAATTGTTCTTAATAGCCCTGACCAATTTGCAGGTGCAAGGGGCATAAGTGATGACCACTGGAAGTAAAGGGGAAACATCAATTGGCTTTGTCAGCAGAAATGATTTGAAGCACCTCCTTAGGAAAGACCACTGGTACCCTCTAGTGGAGAGAGCAGAGAATAGGATTTTGACAGCAGTTCCAAAATCAGATTTTTGTGTGCAGATTCTGTGGAATCTAAGCAGTTGGGATTTGACAATTCCTGCAAATGTGTGTTTGGGATGAAAGCTTGTTTTAAATAATAGGGCGTGAGTGTCTGTGGGTTTAAAGAATACCTTTATGTCCAATTTGTGGTCATTTATGAAGTTTGTGCCCTTAAAGGTGGTTGTGTCAAGGAAATCAATAGAGGTCTTACTGATGGTTGATTTAAGCTTAATAGAAGCATTGTGGTCATTTAAAATTTTAAGAAACATCTCAAAGTCCTGCTCAGTATGTTGCCAGACACCCCATATGTCGTCCAAAAAACGATAATAATGCAGTGGCTTCTTTATGCATTTATCTAATGCAGCAGTTTCCCACTCTGCCATGAAGATGTTTGCATATGCTGGGGCAAACTTTTTCCCCATAGCCGTCCCCTTGATTTGTAAATAGAAGTCACCATTGAATTCAAAATCGTTCCTTGTGAGGTTTATTTCTAAAAGTTGTAGTAATTCTTTTTCAGGCCTTTTCTTATCCGGGTATCTTTGAAAGACTCTCTTAATGGAGTCAATGCCTTCACCAATGTCAATGTTTGTGTAAAGGCTGTCAATGTCTATGGAAAACAGAAAAGCATCAATGGGGACTTCTATTTGCTTCACTTTATCCACAAAATCATATGTATCTTTAATATAGCTTGCATGTTTTGTGGATAAAGGAGTCAGGAAATAGTCCAGGTATTCAGCTGTATAATACGTCTCACTATCACAGTCTGAAACGATTGGTCGCCCTGGGGGCACCTGAAAGGGGACACTCCATTTCGCCGGATCCTTGTGGATCTTAGGCAGCATGTAAAAAAGTCTTCCTCTTGGCTCAGCGGAGCCCAGTAAATAGTTCTTTTGTTTTAGGTTTATAAATTTCTTTTGGTTCAAATTATTAATAATCTTTTCCACTAGTGGTACTGTTTCGTGGTAAATGGGTTTTTTTAGTTTCAAATAATATTTTTTGTCGTTCAATTGTCTGTAGCCTTCCTCCAAATACTGTTCTCTATCCAAAATTACGACTGCGCTTCCTTTGTCTGCTGGTTTAATGATAATTTGTTTGTTTCCTTTCAATTCTGTTAGGGCCTTTATTTCTTCTACTGTCAAATTGGACTTAAGTCGTCCTACATTAAAGTGGTTTTGAAAATATTCATTATCTGTTTTGATCAAATTAAGAATTTGGGATGGAAGCTGAGCATTGGGTGGTGACCAGTATGATTTTGGAGTGAAGGGCTGAGATCGAGACTCATTTTTATCTCCATAAAAGGCAGCCAATTTGATCCTCCTATGGTACTGCTGAATGTCATATTTACACTGTAATTTTAGATTTTTGTTATAGCCTTTTGTGGGGATAAAAGTCAGGCCTCTATTCAATAGGGTCCGCTGAGCAATGGAAGGACGGAATTTTTTGGACAAGTTCATAACACCATTTACAACATGTAAATCACTTGACCCCTCCCGTCTCAGGCTTGTGGGGATTCCCCATTTACATACTTCTCCCAGTGCTGAAGCATTGCCTCTGCAGTTTCATGCGACCAGTGAACATCATCATCTTCTGTGGAGAAGCTGTCTGGGGTGAGGGCTGGAATGTGTTCTTTTAAACCTGTAATAAAGGTGTTCATATGCAGCAAAGTGTCCTGTTCGATCTGAGGGAGAGCAGAAGAAAAGTTAACCTCAGGCACATAAATGTCTGCCTCAGGGAATTTCTCCCGGGCTGCCTTTAGGACTCTCTTTAGTTCTAGAACAGGCACATTTTTGTCTCTCTGGGACCTGTTATTAATGCCAAAGGACAGGATCAGATGTGTCACCGTAGTGTCAATAGTGGCCTTCTGTAGGATGAACTCTGCATGCCACCATTTGGCACCCGGGAAACTGTCAATCTGAAGGCTGTCGGCTGCAAAGGGAGGCAATTTGCTAACATTGGAATCGCCGACGATGAGCCAGGGGTCCCTGACGTGTAGATGCCAGTCTGTCAGTTTCCTGTATGTGTTGGGATGTCTGGTCGGGGTCCGCACCTGCTGTCCCGGTGAGGTTGGTGAAGAAGGAAGAGATGGTGGAGGAGATGGTGATCCTTCCGCTGGCTGAATCTGGAGCCGAGTTTGCACACAGGAGCTGAGTCTGTCTAAACCGCTGCGAGGTGGGCCCTGGTGAGAAGCTATTTGTGGTTTCAACACCTTCACAGGGCCAATGCGTCTTGCCTTAACGGGGGTGGATTCCCCCTGTGTGAGGTCCAGCACCTCAGCGTGTGACACCTGATCAGGTTGTGGCGTTTGGGTAGAGGGGGAAAGTGGTCGTTCCTGGCATGTTGTCTCTTGGAGCGAGGCAAAGAGTCTGCACACTCTCTGGTCTTTCGGAGTCTCCAGATTTGGCTCCGTTAGTTGTAAAGGCTCCAGAGGAGGGGAAGGTGTCGGTTCCCTCTCTGGCTGCTGCTCCGTCTCACCGAAGGGCGACCAGTCCCCCGCGACGTGGTCCGTCATCGTTGCCGTTGTTGTTTTGGAAGTTCTGCATGGTCCAGGCGGGGCGTGCACCTGTGCAGAAACAGTCACCATCCGACCAGCGCCGGTCTGTATCGGGGCGGGTTGTGTGTTACTAGCATTAGGCTGCGTTACCTCGCTAAGGAGTTCAATATTGTCCTGCTGCAGTCTCATCACACAACCTCTTGGCCCCCGTGTAGTTGTCGTGGTGGTGTCCTCCTCATCTGTAGCAGTGGTAGGTCCCAGGTCACTCCACTTGGCTACGATCTCAGCTCTGGCCTGTTCCAGAGAGTCTGGTAGGAGGCGGCGGCCCAGGTTCCTCCTAGCCCAGGAGGCGGCTATTTGGAATGGGCCCTCCCAATCCTGTTTGGAAAACTCAGAGAGACATTTGATCTCCTCCTCAACACTCTGAGTATAATGTTGCCGGAGAATCATCATGGTTGTGCTGGCCCAATTTTTCGCGTTCTCCTCAATCCTGGTCTGTGTTTTTTTCGTGGGGACTGCTGGCTTAATGACAGTCTTTAAATTGTGTGCTATTTTATTTAGCGAAGGGGGATAATTGTCACTAGTCACATTCTTTAAGTGATGTACGGCTTTAATCAGTCTGTGAATGACGCGGACTTTCGCAGAAAAGTCTGGATCCTCCGACGGTATTTTATGAACAGGAGGACCAGCTCGTTCAATTCGAGTGTTTCTCACATACCGGTTGTCCTGAGCTGGTCTCCGTTCAAAGCGTCGGTCCCGTCCGGTCCGATTCCCTGGTCCGGTTGCAAAGCGACCTGTCGTCTGCTGTCGTCCCCTCTGATGTCGCTGTGGCGCGTGGAAAAAATCTGGATCATCACTGCGGTGCTCCTCTCTCACGGCAGCTGCATGAATCCTCCGAGTCTCTCGAGATGGGTAACTGGTGTGTCGGGGCGGTCTGCGTGCGTTCTCCACGGCTGTCCAGCCGCGCTCTCCTCCCCGACTCCTCTGTTCGGCTGCATAACGGTCCGTCGCGGGCCGTTCTCTCTCCCATCTCCGTTGTGGTGCGCGGAAGAAGTGTCGCTCACCGCTGCGGTGTTCTCCCCTTACGACCGCCGCGTAGGTTCTCCGAGCCTCCCGAGATGGATAACTGCTGTGTCGGGGCGGTCTGCGTGTGTCCTCCACGGCTGTCCAGCCGCGCTCTCCTCTCCGGCTCCCCCGTTCGGCTGCATAGCGGTCTGTCGCGGGCCGTTCTCTCTCCCATCTCCGCGGTGGTGCGTGGAGGAAGTGTCGCTCACCGCTGCGGTGTTCTCCTCTCACGGCGGCCGCGTAGGTCATCCGACCTGTACGAGATGGATAACTGCTGCGGCGGGGGGACCTGCGTACGTACCCCTCAGCTGCCCAGCCGCGATCTCTTCTCCGGTCTCTGCGCCGCCGAACAACGGTCCACTGGTCATCCGTTGTGAATGTGGGCATGGTTGTGTCTCCACTGATGGCTTTAGCTAAAACCTCTCGACTCCACCGGTCGTGTGGGTAATGCTAGGCGGTGTTGTGCCCACGGATGACTCGTGCTACCGACTTTATGATAAATGAGCGTTTATTTATTGCTCAAATGGAATTAAACATAAACTGTAAAAAAATATATACAAAAGATATATATACAAGAATAATAATACAAGCCAAGGTCGCGACGTTTCGGTTTGTGATAAACCTTCTTCAGGCTGGCTTGCTCAGAAACAGAGAATAGTGTAAAAACACATGGATATAGTCTATTTCGCAGGTGTATATACTGCGCAAGTCCATTTTTAAATCTTGCGGGTCTCAACAACCAATGAGAGGAGGTCATGCTCCGTACGTCAGAGGTCCCTTTGAAAAAGTCCGAGTTGATTGGTTCTTCGTCCGTGTGTTGCGTTCAGGGACATTTGTGAAGTACAATGATTAGTCAATCGAGATATATACAGTTTTCAAAACAAGTTACTCTACATGTGAGAGTTAGAGGGATACCATCACAAACATTATAGTGTTGATGATATGAACAGGTCCAAATATATACATACAAAATGACCTTAACTTATGAACAGAAACATATAACGTTTTCATAATAAATCCACCTCCATATGAGGGTCAAAGAAAAAATACCATAAATGGAATCAACAGAGCATCACAGTGAGGGGCCCCAGAATAACCCAAGCGGGTAGTCAGGCGGCACAGGCCGGTTAGGGGAAATCAAAGTTGGGGGCACGGTCCCCGAAGGGGGCCGTGCTCCAATGCACAGACCATACCTGCTCCCATCTCAGGCGCCCAGGACCCCCCCAGTGGAATTCCAAATGGAATGTAATAGATGCAGTTAGAGAGGTGGGGGGAGGAGGGGTGTGGAGGTTAGGCTTAGGGTCCACTCAAGGGGGTTAGGGTTTGGGGAAAGAAAGGGGTCCCAGGCAGAAGTCTGGGTCCCCTGATGCACGCTCACTCGACTGGGGTAGGCACTGATGCCCCCGGATCAAAAAATTGCCCATCATTGGGTAGTAGTGGCCATTAGTTGTTCTATTGAGCCCGTCGCGACGTTTCGGCGTTACTTCGCCTTCATCAGGCTGGGCTCAATGAGGGTAGGGACTGGTTTGTCCTCTATTTATACTTTTTCTTTTCTTAGCTTTTCTTTCTGACTTTTTTGTCTTTACTTTTTTCTGTTCCTTCTTACTTAGGTTTTTTCTTGGCTTTTTAATTTTTTCTGTACTTAGTTTTTTCTATGTTTCTCTCTTTTCCTCTTTTCCTCTCAACCCTACTTGGGGAGCTTTCTTACTCTCTCTCTTTTTTTCTCAACCCTACTTGGGGAGCTTTCTTTCTATCCTTTTTCTTTATGGCACCCCCTATTCCTTAGTCCACTCTGTCTATCATCTTGTTTTTCTGGCACCCCCATCCTTAGTAACCACTCTATTTAGGCTTCTTTTTCTGTTTTTTGTTTTTCCATTTTTTTAGGCTTTTTTTCTGTTTTTTCTGGGGTTGGGACAGGGAGGGGGGGATAGGTTAGGGTTAGGGTAGGAGATGTGGGTAGGGGCATCGCCCACTCCACCGGGACCTGGCTGGTAAGGGTTTGGGGAAAGAAAGGGGTCCCAGGCAGAAGTCTGGGTCCCCTGATGCACGCTCACTCGACTGGGGTAGGCACTGATGCCCCCGGATCAAAAAATTGCCCATCATTGGGTAGTAGTGGCCATTAGTTGTTCTATTGAGCCCGTCGCGACGTTTCGGCGTTACTTCGCCTTCATCAGGCTGGGCTCAATGAGGGTAGGGACTGGTTTGTCCTCTATTTATACTTTTTCTTTTCTTAGCTTTTCTTTCTGACTTTTTTGTCTTTACTTTTTTCTGTTCCTTCTTACTTAGGTTTTTTCTTGGCTTTTTAATTTTTTCTGTACTTAGTTTTTTCTATGTTTCTCTCTTTTCCTCTTTTCCTCTCAACCCTACTTGGGGAGCTTTCTTACTCTCTCTCTTTTTTTCTCAACCCTACTTGGGGAGCTTTCTTTCTATCCTTTTTCTTTATGGCACCCCCTATTCCTTAGTCCACTCTGTCTATCATCTTGTTTTTCTGGCACCCCCATCCTTAGTAACCACTCTATTTAGGCTTCTTTTTCTGTTTTTTGTTTTTCCATTTTTTTAGGCTTTTTTTTCTGTTTTTTCTGGGGTTGGGACAGGGAGGGGGGGATAGGTTAGGGTTAGGGTAGGAGATGTGGGTAGGGGCATCGCCCACTCCACCGGGACCTGGCTGGTAAGGGTTTGGGGAAAGAAAGGGGTCCCAGGCAGAAGTCTGGGTCCCCTGATGCACGCTCACTCGACTGGGGTAGGCACTGATGCCCCCGGATCAAAAAATTGCCCATCATTGGGTAGTAGTGGCCATTAGTTGTTCTATTGAGCCCGTCGCGACGTTTCGGCGTTACTTCGCCTTCATCAGGCTGGGCTCAATGAGGGTAGGGACTGGTTTGTCCTCTATTTATACTTTTTCTTTTCTTAGCTTTTCTTTCTGACTTTTTTGTCTTTACTTTTTTCTGTTCCTTCTTACTTAGGTTTTTTCTTGGCTTTTTAATTTTTTCTGTACTTAGTTTTTTCTATGTTTCTCTCTTTTCCTCTTTTCCTCTCAACCCTACTTGGGGAGCTTTCTTACTCTCTCTCTTTTTTTCTCAACCCTACTTGGGGAGCTTTCTTTCTATCCTTTTTCTTTATGGCACCCCCTATTCCTTAGTCCACTCTGTCTATCATCTTGTTTTTCTGGCACCCCCATCCTTAGTAACCACTCTATTTAGGCTTCTTTTTCTGTTTTTTGTTTTTCCATTTTTTTAGGCTTTTTTTCTGTTTTTTCTGGGGTTGGGACAGGGAGGGGGGGATAGGTTAGGGTTAGGGTAGGAGATGTGGGTAGGGGCATCGCCCACTCCACCGGGACCTGGCTGGTAAGGGTTTGGGGAAAGAAAGGGGTCCCAGGCAGAAGTCTGGGTCCCCTGATGCACGCTCACTCGACTGGGGTAGGCACTGATGCCCCCGGATCAAAAAATTGCCCATCATTGGGTAGTAGTGGCCATTAGTTGTTCTATTGAGCCCGTCGCGACGTTTCGGCGTTACTTCGCCTTCATCAGGCTGGGCTCAATGAGGGTAGGGACTGGTTTGTCCTCTATTTATACTTTTTCTTTTCTTAGCTTTTCTTTCTGACTTTTTTGTCTTTACTTTTTTCTGTTCCTTCTTACTTAGGTTTTTTCTTGGCTTTTTAATTTTTTCTGTACTTAGTTTTTTCTATGTTTCTCTCTTTTCCTCTTTTCCTCTCAACCCTACTTGGGGAGCTTTCTTACTCTCTCTCTTTTTTTCTCAACCCTACTTGGGGAGCTTTCTTTCTATCCTTTTTCTTTATGGCACCCCCTATTCCTTAGTCCACTCTGTCTATCATCTTGTTTTTCTGGCACCCCCATCCTTAGTAACCACTCTATTTAGGCTTCTTTTTCTGTTTTTTGTTTTTCCATTTTTTTAGGCTTTTTTTCTGTTTTTTCTGGGGTTGGGACAGGGAGGGGGGGATAGGTTAGGGTTAGGGTAGGAGATGTGGGTAGGGGCATCGCCCACTCCACCGGGACCTGGCTGGTAAGGGTTTGGGGAAAGAAAGGGGTCCCAGGCAGAAGTCTGGGTCCCCTGATGCACGCTCACTCGACTGGGGTAGGCACTGATGCCCCCGGATCAAAAAATTGCCCATCATTGGGTAGTAGTGGCCATTAGTTGTTCTATTGAGCCCGTCGCGACGTTTCGGCGTTACTTCGCCTTCATCAGGCTGGGCTCAATGAGGGTAGGGACTGGTTTGTCCTCTATTTATACTTTTTCTTTTCTTAGCTT
Source organism: Rhamphochromis sp. 'chilingali' (assembly GCF_963969265.1). Classification (NCBI taxonomy): domain Eukaryota; kingdom Metazoa; phylum Chordata; class Actinopteri; order Cichliformes; family Cichlidae; genus Rhamphochromis; species Rhamphochromis sp. 'chilingali'. The sequence goes on from NC_137936.1 coordinate 40,751,025, forward strand.
TTCTTTCTGACTTTTTTGTCTTTACTTTTTTCTGTTCCTTCTTACTTAGGTTTTTTCTTGGCTTTTTAATTTTTTCTGTACTTAGTTTTTTCTATGTTTCTCTCTTTTCCTCTTTTCCTCTCAACCCTACTTGGGGAGCTTTCTTACTCTCTCTCTTTTTTTCTCAACCCTACTTGGGGAGCTTTCTTTCTATCCTTTTTCTTTATGGCACCCCCTATTCCTTAGTCCACTCTGTCTATCATCTTGTTTTTCTGGCACCCCCATCCTTAGTAACCACTCTATTTAGGCTTCTTTTTCTGTTTTTTGTTTTTCCATTTTTTTAGGCTTTTTTTTCTGTTTTTTCTGGGGTTGGGACAGGGAGGGGGGGATAGGTTAGGGTTAGGGTAGGAGATGTGGGTAGGGGCATCGCCCACTCCACCGGGACCTGGCTGGTAAGGGTTTGGGGAAAGAAAGGGGTCCCAGGCAGAAGTCTGGGTCCCCTGATGCACGCTCACTCGACTGGGGTAGGCACTGATGCCCCCGGATCAAAAAATTGCCCATCATTGGGTAGTAGTGGCCATTAGTTGTTCTATTGAGCCCGTCGCGACGTTTCGGCGTTACTTCGCCTTCATCAGGCTGGGCTCAATGAGGGTAGGGACTGGTTTGTCCTCTATTTATACTTTTTCTTTTCTTAGCTTTTCTTTCTGACTTTTTTGTCTTTACTTTTTTCTGTTCCTTCTTACTTAGGTTTTTTCTTGGCTTTTTAATTTTTTCTGTACTTAGTTTTTTCTATGTTTCTCTCTTTTCCTCTTTTCCTCTCAACCCTACTTGGGGAGCTTTCTTACTCTCTCTCTTTTTTTCTCAACCCTACTTGGGGAGCTTTCTTTCTATCCTTTTTCTTTATGGCACCCCCTATTCCTTAGTCCACTCTGTCTATCATCTTGTTTTTCTGGCACCCCCATCCTTAGTAACCACTCTATTTAGGCTTCTTTTTCTGTTTTTTGTTTTTCCATTTTTTTAGGCTTTTTTTCTGTTTTTTCTGGGGTTGGGACAGGGAGGGGGGGATAGGTTAGGGTTAGGGTAGGAGATGTGGGTAGGGGCATCGCCCACTCCACCGGGACCTGGCTGGTAAGGGTTTGGGGAAAGAAAGGGGTCCCAGGCAGAAGTCTGGGTCCCCTGATGCACGCTCACTCGACTGGGGTAGGCACTGATGCCCCCGGATCAAAAAATTGCCCATCATTGGGTAGTAGTGGCCATTAGTTGTTCTATTGAGCCCGTCGCGACGTTTCGGCGTTACTTCGCCTTCATCAGGCTGGGCTCAATGAGGGTAGGGACTGGTTTGTCCTCTATTTATACTTTTTCTTTTCTTAGCTTTTCTTTCTGACTTTTTTGTCTTTACTTTTTTCTGTTCCTTCTTACTTAGGTTTTTTCTTGGCTTTTTAATTTTTTCTGTACTTAGTTTTTTCTATGTTTCTCTCTTTTCCTCTTTTCCTCTCAACCCTACTTGGGGAGCTTTCTTACTCTCTCTCTTTTTTTCTCAACCCTACTTGGGGAGCTTTCTTTCTATCCTTTTTCTTTATGGCACCCCCTATTCCTTAGTCCACTCTGTCTATCATCTTGTTTTTCTGGCACCCCCATCCTTAGTAACCACTCTATTTAGGCTTCTTTTTCTGTTTTTTGTTTTTCCATTTTTTTAGGCTTTTTTTCTGTTTTTTCTGGGGTTGGGACAGGGAGGGGGGGATAGGTTAGGGTTAGGGTAGGAGATGTGGGTAGGGGCATCGCCCACTCCACCGGGACCTGGCTGGTAAGGGTTTGGGGAAAGAAAGGGGTCCCAGGCAGAAGTCTGGGTCCCCTGATGCACGCTCACTCGACTGGGGTAGGCACTGATGCCCCCGGATCAAAAAATTGCCCATCATTGGGTAGTAGTGGCCATTAGTTGTTCTATTGAGCCCGTCGCGACGTTTCGGCGTTACTTCGCCTTCATCAGGCTGGGCTCAATGAGGGTAGGGACTGGTTTGTCCTCTATTTATACTTTTTCTTTTCTTAGCTTTTCTTTCTGACTTTTTTGTCTTTACTTTTTTCTGTTCCTTCTTACTTAGGTTTTTTCTTGGCTTTTTAATTTTTTCTGTACTTAGTTTTTTCTATGTTTCTCTCTTTTCCTCTTTTCCTCTCAACCCTACTTGGGGAGCTTTCTTACTCTCTCTCTTTTTTTCTCAACCCTACTTGGGGAGCTTTCTTTCTATCCTTTTTCTTTATGGCACCCCCTATTCCTTAGTCCACTCTGTCTATCATCTTGTTTTTCTGGCACCCCCATCCTTAGTAACCACTCTATTTAGGCTTCTTTTTCTGTTTTTTGTTTTTCCATTTTTTTAGGCTTTTTTTCTGTTAGGGTTAGGATGAGTGTTTGGGCCCCTCCTCCAATTGGAGGCGGGCGGTGCACGGGCCATCCCTCGGTAAGGGGCCTGGACCTTGGATTGTCCACGGCGTCCGCCATGGCGCACCAGGGTCCAGTCAGAAGTCCATCCAACCATGGTGAGTTGGATGGAGGCGAGTGTTTTTTTTAATTGGTTTTTCTACCAAAGTTTAAATTAAATTTTTAAAGTAAATTTTTAAAGCTTTAACTTAAATATGTAATTTTTAACTTAAATTTTTTAAAGAAATAAAATAAAAAAATGAATTGGTTTTGAAAAAAACCTTTTAGTTATCAAAGAAAAAAGAAATCAAATTACAATAGGCCAAATAAATGAATTTGTGTGCCTATGTGGCAACGTTTCGACCTGTGAAGGTCTTCTTCAGGCCAGGCACACACTAAAATAAATGGAAAACAGGCTTGCTCTCAGAGGTCTGCTCTGTCCGGTAGTTTGGAATGAAATGAGCAGCGAGTGCCATCCCCTTCTATTTATACCCTCCCACTTTTTTTCAGTTTGAATTTAGTTTTAGAAAGCCAAATTAGTGTTTTTACCCTTTCGCTTTTAATTTTTCGAATAGAATTTTTACAAATGTATTTTTTAATCACTCCTCACTGGCAAAAACATATTTTTAGAAAGATTTTAACTTTTTAACCATGTAAATAATTTATAATCGTAGAAACAATTTTTTAACCACATTTAACCATGTCTACTGTATTTTTTTATTATTGTGTATGTAGTATTTTGTTGTAAGTCATGAATTGAGTGTTTTTAATTAATTGTAAGTAATTTTTATCCAGTAATTAGGGTTAGGGCCAAATCAAAAAATATTTAATTATGAATTATGAACCCAATTAATTAGGGTTAAGGCCAGAACATCAAGTGGTTAGGGTTTGTCACGTGGGTTGGGGCTAAAGTAAGGAATAGGGTTGGGGCCAGATTAAGGTTAATTAGGTTAGGGTTAGGGCCAGATTAATGGAGTGGTTAGGGTTAGGGCCAGAATATGGGTTGGGGCTCATTTTTTAAGGGTTTTGGTTAATTAGATTAGGGTTAGGGCCAGATTAATGGAGTGGTTAGGGTTAGGGCCAGAATATGGGTTGGGTCTCATTTTTTAAGGGTTTTGGGACAAATTAGTATTCAAGTGGGTGGGATTAGGGCCAAATT
>NC_137936.1:40759575-40802075 GCF_963969265.1 Rhamphochromis sp. 'chilingali'
GGCAGGCTTTTTAAGTGACATTTATTTATTTATTCATATCCTTTGTGGATTTTTAATTCTTTCCGGGTGCCATGAATTTAGGGGGTTAAGTCGGGTTAGGGTTAGGCGAGAAGAGAGGAGTGGTTATGTTTAGGGCAAGACCCCTGGGCCAGGGTCCTCTCCCTTCTGCCTACCCACCAAAAATTAAGTTGTGAAATTTAAATTGTACCCAATTGGGGTTTACTGTGTGGCCAACAGGCATCGTGGGGCCCCTTCGCTGAGGGGTACAGCCCCAAGCAGGAAGAACCGCCTCCCCACACACTGGCATCACGGATCCCTTCCAGAGACCAATTTCCAAGTCTAGGTCTCGCCAATAGGCATCACGGGTCCCCTTCCAGGACCAATTCCCAATCCTAGGTCTCACCAATGTGTGCATTGGGGGACTCCCCAACCAAGAGACCGACCCCTGAGAGACCAGGGTCCGACTTCCGTTACGTGGTCTCACCTGGTGGCTAGGAAAAGAAGGTAAAGGGCACCGCCCATCCCACGAGGCACAGGCGAGTTAGGATTTGAGAAAGGACTGGGGCCCCAGCAATGCTGGAGACCCACAAGTGCACGGTCCATCGTGGAACGGGGGATGGTGCCCCCACCAACATAATTGTTCAAAAAATTGCCCATCACGGGAGTTTAGTAGGCCATCAATCTTTTTGTTGAGCTCTTCTTCGCGACGTTTCGGCGTCTGTAACGCCTTCCTCAGGCTGGAGCTCAATGAATTTCAATTTTTATCCCTCTGTTCTTAATAAAGTTTTTATCCCTTTTCTCTGTGTCCCGTGTGGTCTTTTATTCCCTTGCAGGCAGGCTTTTTAAGTGACATTTATTTATTTATTCATATCCTTTGTGGATTTTTAATTCTTTCCGGGTGCCATGAATTTAGGGGGTTAAGTCGGGTTAGGGTTAGGCGAGAAGAGAGGAGTGGTTATGTTTAGGGCAAGACCCCTGGGCCAGGGTCCTCTCCCTTCTGCCTACCCACCAAAAATTAAGTTGTGAAATTTAAATTGTACCCAATTGGGGTTTACTGTGTGGCCAACAGGCATCGTGGGGCCCCTTCGCTGAGGGGTACAGCCCCAAGCAGGAAGAACCGCCTCCCCACACACTGGCATCACGGATCCCTTCCAGAGACCAATTTCCAAGTCTAGGTCTCGCCAATAGGCATCACGGGTCCCCTTCCAGGACCAATTCCCAATCCTAGGTCTCACCAATGTGTGCATTGGGGGACTCCCCAACCAAGAGACCGACCCCTGAGAGACCAGGGTCCGACTTCCGTTACGTGGTCTCACCTGGTGGCTAGGAAAAGAAGGTAAAGGGCACCGCCCATCCCACGAGGCACAGGCGAGTTAGGATTTGAGAAAGGACTGGGGCCCCAGCAATGCTGGAGACCCACAAGTGCACGGTCCATCGTGGAACGGGGGATGGTGCCCCCACCAACATAATTGTTCAAAAAATTGCCCATCACGGGAGTTTAGTAGGCCATCAATCTTTTTGTTGAGCTCTTCTTCGCGACGTTTCGGCGTCTGTAACGCCTTCCTCAGGCTGGAGCTCAATGAATTTCAATTTTTATCCCTCTGTTCTTAATAAAGTTTTTATCCCTTTTCTCTGTGTCCCGTGTGGTCTTTTATTCCCTTGCAGGCAGGCTTTTTAAGTGACATTTATTTATTTATTCATATCCTTTGTGGATTTTTAATTCTTTCCGGGTGCCATGAATTTAGGGGGTTAAGTCGGGTTAGGGTTAGGCGAGAAGAGAGGAGTGGTTATGTTTAGGGCAAGACCCCTGGGCCAGGGTCCTCTCCCTTCTGCCTACCCACCAAAAATTAAGTTGTGAAATTTAAATTGTACCCAATTGGGGTTTACTGTGTGGCCAACAGGCATCGTGGGGCCCCTTCGCTGAGGGGTACAGCCCCAAGCAGGAAGAACCGCCTCCCCACACACTGGCATCACGGATCCCTTCCAGAGACCAATTTCCAAGTCTAGGTCTCGCCAATAGGCATCACGGGTCCCCTTCCAGGACCAATTCCCAATCCTAGGTCTCACCAATGTGTGCATTGGGGGACTCCCCAACCAAGAGACCGACCCCTGAGAGACCAGGGTCCGACTTCCGTTACGTGGTCTCACCTGGTGGCTAGGAAAAGAAGGTAAAGGGCACCGCCCATCCCACGAGGCACAGGCGAGTTAGGATTTGAGAAAGGACTGGGGCCCCAGCAATGCTGGAGACCCACAAGTGCACGGTCCATCGTGGAACGGGGGATGGTGCCCCCACCAACATAATTGTTCAAAAAATTGCCCATCACGGGAGTTTAGTAGGCCATCAATCTTTTTGTTGAGCTCTTCTTCGCGACGTTTCGGCGTCTGTAACGCCTTCCTCAGGCTGGAGCTCAATGAATTTCAATTTTTATCCCTCTGTTCTTAATAAAGTTTTTATCCCTTTTCTCTGTGTCCCGTGTGGTCTTTTATTCCCTTGCAGGCAGGCTTTTTAAGTGACATTTATTTATTTATTCATATCCTTTGTGGATTTTTAATTCTTTCCGGGTGCCATGAATTTAGGGGGTTAAGTCGGGTTAGGGTTAGGCGAGAAGAGAGGAGTGGTTATGTTTAGGGCAAGACCCCTGGGCCAGGGTCCTCTCCCTTCTGCCTACCCACCAAAAATTAAGTTGTGAAATTTAAATTGTACCCAATTGGGGTTTACTGTGTGGCCAACAGGCATCGTGGGGCCCCTTCGCTGAGGGGTACAGCCCCAAGCAGGAAGAACCGCCTCCCCACACACTGGCATCACGGATCCCTTCCAGAGACCAATTTCCAAGTCTAGGTCTCGCCAATAGGCATCACGGGTCCCCTTCCAGGACCAATTCCCAATCCTAGGTCTCACCAATGTGTGCATTGGGGGACTCCCCAACCAAGAGACCGACCCCTGAGAGACCAGGGTCCGACTTCCGTTACGTGGTCTCACCTGGTGGCTAGGAAAAGAAGGTAAAGGGCACCGCCCATCCCACGAGGCACAGGCGAGTTAGGATTTGAGAAAGGACTGGGGCCCCAGCAATGCTGGAGACCCACAAGTGCACGGTCCATCGTGGAACGGGGGATGGTGCCCCCACCAACATAATTGTTCAAAAAATTGCCCATCACGGGAGTTTAGTAGGCCATCAATCTTTTTGTTGAGCTCTTCTTCGCGACGTTTCGGCGTCTGTAACGCCTTCCTCAGGCTGGAGCTCAATGAATTTCAATTTTTATCCCTCTGTTCTTAATAAAGTTTTTATCCCTTTTCTCTGTGTCCCGTGTGGTCTTTTATTCCCTTGCAGGCAGGCTTTTTAAGTGACATTTATTTATTTATTCATATCCTTTGTGGATTTTTAATTCTTTCCGGGTGCCATGAATTTAGGGGGTTAAGTCGGGTTAGGGTTAGGCGAGAAGAGAGGAGTGGTTATGTTTAGGGCAAGACCCCTGGGCCAGGGTCCTCTCCCTTCTGCCTACCCACCAAAAATTAAGTTGTGAAATTTAAATTGTACCCAATTGGGGTTTACTGTGTGGCCAACAGGCATCGTGGGGCCCCTTCGCTGAGGGGTACAGCCCCAAGCAGGAAGAACCGCCTCCCCACACACTGGCATCACGGATCCCTTCCAGAGACCAATTTCCAAGTCTAGGTCTCGCCAATAGGCATCACGGGTCCCCTTCCAGGACCAATTCCCAATCCTAGGTCTCACCAATGTGTGCATTGGGGGACTCCCCAACCAAGAGACCGACCCCTGAGAGACCAGGGTCCGACTTCCGTTACGTGGTCTCACCTGGTGGCTAGGAAAAGAAGGTAAAGGGCACCGCCCATCCCACGAGGCACAGGCGAGTTAGGATTTGAGAAAGGACTGGGGCCCCAGCAATGCTGGAGACCCACAAGTGCACGGTCCATCGTGGAACGGGGGATGGTGCCCCCACCAACATAATTGTTCAAAAAATTGCCCATCACGGGAGTTTAGTAGGCCATCAATCTTTTTGTTGAGCTCTTCTTCGCGACGTTTCGGCGTCTGTAACGCCTTCCTCAGGCTGGAGCTCAATGAATTTCAATTTTTATCCCTCTGTTCTTAATAAAGTTTTTATCCCTTTTCTCTGTGTCCCGTGTGGTCTTTTATTCCCTTGCAGGCAGGCTTTTTAAGTGACATTTATTTATTTATTCATATCCTTTGTGGATTTTTAATTCTTTCCGGGTGCCATGAATTTAGGGGGTTAAGTCGGGTTAGGGTTAGGCGAGAAGAGAGGAGTGGTTATGTTTAGGGCAAGACCCCTGGGCCAGGGTCCTCTCCCTTCTGCCTACCCACCAAAAATTAAGTTGTGAAATTTAAATTGTACCCAATTGGGGTTTACTGTGTGGCCAACAGGCATCGTGGGGCCCCTTCGCTGAGGGGTACAGCCCCAAGCAGGAAGAACCGCCTCCCCACACACTGGCATCACGGATCCCTTCCAGAGACCAATTTCCAAGTCTAGGTCTCGCCAATAGGCATCACGGGTCCCCTTCCAGGACCAATTCCCAATCCTAGGTCTCACCAATGTGTGCATTGGGGGACTCCCCAACCAAGAGACCGACCCCTGAGAGACCAGGGTCCGACTTCCGTTACGTGGTCTCACCTGGTGGCTAGGAAAAGAAGGTAAAGGGCACCGCCCATCCCACGAGGCACAGGCGAGTTAGGATTTGAGAAAGGACTGGGGCCCCAGCAATGCTGGAGACCCACAAGTGCACGGTCCATCGTGGAACGGGGGATGGTGCCCCCACCAACATAATTGTTCAAAAAATTGCCCATCACGGGAGTTTAGTAGGCCATCAATCTTTTTGTTGAGCTCTTCTTCGCGACGTTTCGGCGTCTGTAACGCCTTCCTCAGGCTGGAGCTCAATGAATTTCAATTTTTATCCCTCTGTTCTTAATAAAGTTTTTATCCCTTTTCTCTGTGTCCCGTGTGGTCTTTTATTCCCTTGCAGGCAGGCTTTTTAAGTGACATTTATTTATTTATTCATATCCTTTGTGGATTTTTAATTCTTTCCGGGTGCCATGAATTTAGGGGGTTAAGTCGGGTTAGGGTTAGGCGAGAAGAGAGGAGTGGTTATGTTTAGGGCAAGACCCCTGGGCCAGGGTCCTCTCCCTTCTGCCTACCCACCAAAAATTAAGTTGTGAAATTTAAATTGTACCCAATTGGGGTTTACTGTGTGGCCAACAGGCATCGTGGGGCCCCTTCGCTGAGGGGTACAGCCCCAAGCAGGAAGAACCGCCTCCCCACACACTGGCATCACGGATCCCTTCCAGAGACCAATTTCCAAGTCTAGGTCTCGCCAATAGGCATCACGGGTCCCCTTCCAGGACCAATTCCCAATCCTAGGTCTCACCAATGTGTGCATTGGGGGACTCCCCAACCAAGAGACCGACCCCTGAGAGACCAGGGTCCGACTTCCGTTACGTGGTCTCACCTGGTGGCTAGGAAAAGAAGGTAAAGGGCACCGCCCATCCCACGAGGCACAGGCGAGTTAGGATTTGAGAAAGGACTGGGGCCCCAGCAATGCTGGAGACCCACAAGTGCACGGTCCATCGTGGAACGGGGGATGGTGCCCCCACCAACATAATTGTTCAAAAAATTGCCCATCACGGGAGTTTAGTAGGCCATCAATCTTTTTGTTGAGCTCTTCTTCGCGACGTTTCGGCGTCTGTAACGCCTTCCTCAGGCTGGAGCTCAATGAATTTCAATTTTTATCCCTCTGTTCTTAATAAAGTTTTTATCCCTTTTCTCTGTGTCCCGTGTGGTCTTTTATTCCCTTGCAGGCAGGCTTTTTAAGTGACATTTATTTATTTATTCATATCCTTTGTGGATTTTTAATTCTTTCCGGGTGCCATGAATTTAGGGGGTTAAGTCGGGTTAGGGTTAGGCGAGAAGAGAGGAGTGGTTATGTTTAGGGCAAGACCCCTGGGCCAGGGTCCTCTCCCTTCTGCCTACCCACCAAAAATTAAGTTGTGAAATTTAAATTGTACCCAATTGGGGTTTACTGTGTGGCCAACAGGCATCGTGGGGCCCCTTCGCTGAGGGGTACAGCCCCAAGCAGGAAGAACCGCCTCCCCACACACTGGCATCACGGATCCCTTCCAGAGACCAATTTCCAAGTCTAGGTCTCGCCAATAGGCATCACGGGTCCCCTTCCAGGACCAATTCCCAATCCTAGGTCTCACCAATGTGTGCATTGGGGGACTCCCCAACCAAGAGACCGACCCCTGAGAGACCAGGGTCCGACTTCCGTTACGTGGTCTCACCTGGTGGCTAGGAAAAGAAGGTAAAGGGCACCGCCCATCCCACGAGGCACAGGCGAGTTAGGATTTGAGAAAGGACTGGGGCCCCAGCAATGCTGGAGACCCACAAGTGCACGGTCCATCGTGGAACGGGGGATGGTGCCCCCACCAACATAATTGTTCAAAAAATTGCCCATCACGGGAGTTTAGTAGGCCATCAATCTTTTTGTTGAGCTCTTCTTCGCGACGTTTCGGCGTCTGTAACGCCTTCCTCAGGCTGGAGCTCAATGAATTTCAATTTTTATCCCTCTGTTCTTAATAAAGTTTTTATCCCTTTTCTCTGTGTCCCGTGTGGTCTTTTATTCCCTTGCAGGCAGGCTTTTTAAGTGACATTTATTTATTTATTCATATCCTTTGTGGATTTTTAATTCTTTCCGGGTGCCATGAATTTAGGGGGTTAAGTCGGGTTAGGGTTAGGCGAGAAGAGAGGAGTGGTTATGTTTAGGGCAAGACCCCTGGGCCAGGGTCCTCTCCCTTCTGCCTACCCACCAAAAATTAAGTTGTGAAATTTAAATTGTACCCAATTGGGGTTTACTGTGTGGCCAACAGGCATCGTGGGGCCCCTTCGCTGAGGGGTACAGCCCCAAGCAGGAAGAACCGCCTCCCCACACACTGGCATCACGGATCCCTTCCAGAGACCAATTTCCAAGTCTAGGTCTCGCCAATAGGCATCACGGGTCCCCTTCCAGGACCAATTCCCAATCCTAGGTCTCACCAATGTGTGCATTGGGGGACTCCCCAACCAAGAGACCGACCCCTGAGAGACCAGGGTCCGACTTCCGTTACGTGGTCTCACCTGGTGGCTAGGAAAAGAAGGTAAAGGGCACCGCCCATCCCACGAGGCACAGGCGAGTTAGGATTTGAGAAAGGACTGGGGCCCCAGCAATGCTGGAGACCCACAAGTGCACGGTCCATCGTGGAACGGGGGATGGTGCCCCCACCAACATAATTGTTCAAAAAATTGCCCATCACGGGAGTTTAGTAGGCCATCAATCTTTTTGTTGAGCTCTTCTTCGCGACGTTTCGGCGTCTGTAACGCCTTCCTCAGGCTGGAGCTCAATGAATTTCAATTTTTATCCCTCTGTTCTTAATAAAGTTTTTATCCCTTTTCTCTGTGTCCCGTGTGGTCTTTTATTCCCTTGCAGGCAGGCTTTTTAAGTGACATTTATTTATTTATTCATATCCTTTGTGGATTTTTAATTCTTTCCGGGTGCCATGAATTTAGGGGGTTAAGTCGGGTTAGGGTTAGGCGAGAAGAGAGGAGTGGTTATGTTTAGGGCAAGACCCCTGGGCCAGGGTCCTCTCCCTTCTGCCTACCCACCAAAAATTAAGTTGTGAAATTTAAATTGTACCCAATTGGGGTTTACTGTGTGGCCAACAGGCATCGTGGGGCCCCTTCGCTGAGGGGTACAGCCCCAAGCAGGAAGAACCGCCTCCCCACACACTGGCATCACGGATCCCTTCCAGAGACCAATTTCCAAGTCTAGGTCTCGCCAATAGGCATCACGGGTCCCCTTCCAGGACCAATTCCCAATCCTAGGTCTCACCAATGTGTGCATTGGGGGACTCCCCAACCAAGAGACCGACCCCTGAGAGACCAGGGTCCGACTTCCGTTACGTGGTCTCACCTGGTGGCTAGGAAAAGAAGGTAAAGGGCACCGCCCATCCCACGAGGCACAGGCGAGTTAGGATTTGAGAAAGGACTGGGGCCCCAGCAATGCTGGAGACCCACAAGTGCACGGTCCATCGTGGAACGGGGGATGGTGCCCCCACCAACATAATTGTTCAAAAAATTGCCCATCACGGGAGTTTAGTAGGCCATCAATCTTTTTGTTGAGCTCTTCTTCGCGACGTTTCGGCGTCTGTAACGCCTTCCTCAGGCTGGAGCTCAATGAATTTCAATTTTTATCCCTCTGTTCTTAATAAAGTTTTTATCCCTTTTCTCTGTGTCCCGTGTGGTCTTTTATTCCCTTGCAGGCAGGCTTTTTAAGTGACATTTATTTATTTATTCATATCCTTTGTGGATTTTTAATTCTTTCCGGGTGCCATGAATTTAGGGGGTTAAGTCGGGTTAGGGTTAGGCGAGAAGAGAGGAGTGGTTATGTTTAGGGCAAGACCCCTGGGCCAGGGTCCTCTCCCTTCTGCCTACCCACCAAAAATTAAGTTGTGAAATTTAAATTGTACCCAATTGGGGTTTACTGTGTGGCCAACAGGCATCGTGGGGCCCCTTCGCTGAGGGGTACAGCCCCAAGCAGGAAGAACCGCCTCCCCACACACTGGCATCACGGATCCCTTCCAGAGACCAATTTCCAAGTCTAGGTCTCGCCAATAGGCATCACGGGTCCCCTTCCAGGACCAATTCCCAATCCTAGGTCTCACCAATGTGTGCATTGGGGGACTCCCCAACCAAGAGACCGACCCCTGAGAGACCAGGGTCCGACTTCCGTTACGTGGTCTCACCTGGTGGCTAGGAAAAGAAGGTAAAGGGCACCGCCCATCCCACGAGGCACAGGCGAGTTAGGATTTGAGAAAGGACTGGGGCCCCAGCAATGCTGGAGACCCACAAGTGCACGGTCCATCGTGGAACGGGGGATGGTGCCCCCACCAACATAATTGTTCAAAAAATTGCCCATCACGGGAGTTTAGTAGGCCATCAATCTTTTTGTTGAGCTCTTCTTCGCGACGTTTCGGCGTCTGTAACGCCTTCCTCAGGCTGGAGCTCAATGAATTTCAATTTTTATCCCTCTGTTCTTAATAAAGTTTTTATCCCTTTTCTCTGTGTCCCGTGTGGTCTTTTATTCCCTTGCAGGCAGGCTTTTTAAGTGACATTTATTTATTTATTCATATCCTTTGTGGATTTTTAATTCTTTCCGGGTGCCATGAATTTAGGGGGTTAAGTCGGGTTAGGGTTAGGCGAGAAGAGAGGAGTGGTTATGTTTAGGGCAAGACCCCTGGGCCAGGGTCCTCTCCCTTCTGCCTACCCACCAAAAATTAAGTTGTGAAATTTAAATTGTACCCAATTGGGGTTTACTGTGTGGCCAACAGGCATCGTGGGGCCCCTTCGCTGAGGGGTACAGCCCCAAGCAGGAAGAACCGCCTCCCCACACACTGGCATCACGGATCCCTTCCAGAGACCAATTTCCAAGTCTAGGTCTCGCCAATAGGCATCACGGGTCCCCTTCCAGGACCAATTCCCAATCCTAGGTCTCACCAATGTGTGCATTGGGGGACTCCCCAACCAAGAGACCGACCCCTGAGAGACCAGGGTCCGACTTCCGTTACGTGGTCTCACCTGGTGGCTAGGAAAAGAAGGTAAAGGGCACCGCCCATCCCACGAGGCACAGGCGAGTTAGGATTTGAGAAAGGACTGGGGCCCCAGCAATGCTGGAGACCCACAAGTGCACGGTCCATCGTGGAACGGGGGATGGTGCCCCCACCAACATAATTGTTCAAAAAATTGCCCATCACGGGAGTTTAGTAGGCCATCAATCTTTTTGTTGAGCTCTTCTTCGCGACGTTTCGGCGTCTGTAACGCCTTCCTCAGGCTGGAGCTCAATGAATTTCAATTTTTATCCCTCTGTTCTTAATAAAGTTTTTATCCCTTTTCTCTGTGTCCCGTGTGGTCTTTTATTCCCTTGCAGGCAGGCTTTTTAAGTGACATTTATTTATTTATTCATATCCTTTGTGGATTTTTAATTCTTTCCGGGTGCCATGAATTTAGGGGGTTAAGTCGGGTTAGGGTTAGGCGAGAAGAGAGGAGTGGTTATGTTTAGGGCAAGACCCCTGGGCCAGGGTCCTCTCCCTTCTGCCTACCCACCAAAAATTAAGTTGTGAAATTTAAATTGTACCCAATTGGGGTTTACTGTGTGGCCAACAGGCATCGTGGGGCCCCTTCGCTGAGGGGTACAGCCCCAAGCAGGAAGAACCGCCTCCCCACACACTGGCATCACGGATCCCTTCCAGAGACCAATTTCCAAGTCTAGGTCTCGCCAATAGGCATCACGGGTCCCCTTCCAGGACCAATTCCCAATCCTAGGTCTCACCAATGTGTGCATTGGGGGACTCCCCAACCAAGAGACCGACCCCTGAGAGACCAGGGTCCGACTTCCGTTACGTGGTCTCACCTGGTGGCTAGGAAAAGAAGGTAAAGGGCACCGCCCATCCCACGAGGCACAGGCGAGTTAGGATTTGAGAAAGGACTGGGGCCCCAGCAATGCTGGAGACCCACAAGTGCACGGTCCATCGTGGAACGGGGGATGGTGCCCCCACCAACATAATTGTTCAAAAAATTGCCCATCACGGGAGTTTAGTAGGCCATCAATCTTTTTGTTGAGCTCTTCTTCGCGACGTTTCGGCGTCTGTAACGCCTTCCTCAGGCTGGAGCTCAATGAATTTCAATTTTTATCCCTCTGTTCTTAATAAAGTTTTTATCCCTTTTCTCTGTGTCCCGTGTGGTCTTTTATTCCCTTGCAGGCAGGCTTTTTAAGTGACATTTATTTATTTATTCATATCCTTTGTGGATTTTTAATTCTTTCCGGGTGCCATGAATTTAGGGGGTTAAGTCGGGTTAGGGTTAGGCGAGAAGAGAGGAGTGGTTATGTTTAGGGCAAGACCCCTGGGCCAGGGTCCTCTCCCTTCTGCCTACCCACCAAAAATTAAGTTGTGAAATTTAAATTGTACCCAATTGGGGTTTACTGTGTGGCCAACAGGCATCGTGGGGCCCCTTCGCTGAGGGGTACAGCCCCAAGCAGGAAGAACCGCCTCCCCACACACTGGCATCACGGATCCCTTCCAGAGACCAATTTCCAAGTCTAGGTCTCGCCAATAGGCATCACGGGTCCCCTTCCAGGACCAATTCCCAATCCTAGGTCTCACCAATGTGTGCATTGGGGGACTCCCCAACCAAGAGACCGACCCCTGAGAGACCAGGGTCCGACTTCCGTTACGTGGTCTCACCTGGTGGCTAGGAAAAGAAGGTAAAGGGCACCGCCCATCCCACGAGGCACAGGCGAGTTAGGATTTGAGAAAGGACTGGGGCCCCAGCAATGCTGGAGACCCACAAGTGCACGGTCCATCGTGGAACGGGGGATGGTGCCCCCACCAACATAATTGTTCAAAAAATTGCCCATCACGGGAGTTTAGTAGGCCATCAATCTTTTTGTTGAGCTCTTCTTCGCGACGTTTCGGCGTCTGTAACGCCTTCCTCAGGCTGGAGCTCAATGAATTTCAATTTTTATCCCTCTGTTCTTAATAAAGTTTTTATCCCTTTTCTCTGTGTCCCGTGTGGTCTTTTATTCCCTTGCAGGCAGGCTTTTTAAGTGACATTTATTTATTTATTCATATCCTTTGTGGATTTTTAATTCTTTCCGGGTGCCATGAATTTAGGGGGTTAAGTCGGGTTAGGGTTAGGCGAGAAGAGAGGAGTGGTTATGTTTAGGGCAAGACCCCTGGGCCAGGGTCCTCTCCCTTCTGCCTACCCACCAAAAATTAAGTTGTGAAATTTAAATTGTACCCAATTGGGGTTTACTGTGTGGCCAACAGGCATCGTGGGGCCCCTTCGCTGAGGGGTACAGCCCCAAGCAGGAAGAACCGCCTCCCCACACACTGGCATCACGGATCCCTTCCAGAGACCAATTTCCAAGTCTAGGTCTCGCCAATAGGCATCACGGGTCCCCTTCCAGGACCAATTCCCAATCCTAGGTCTCACCAATGTGTGCATTGGGGGACTCCCCAACCAAGAGACCGACCCCTGAGAGACCAGGGTCCGACTTCCGTTACGTGGTCTCACCTGGTGGCTAGGAAAAGAAGGTAAAGGGCACCGCCCATCCCACGAGGCACAGGCGAGTTAGGATTTGAGAAAGGACTGGGGCCCCAGCAATGCTGGAGACCCACAAGTGCACGGTCCATCGTGGAACGGGGGATGGTGCCCCCACCAACATAATTGTTCAAAAAATTGCCCATCACGGGAGTTTAGTAGGCCATCAATCTTTTTGTTGAGCTCTTCTTCGCGACGTTTCGGCGTCTGTAACGCCTTCCTCAGGCTGGAGCTCAATGAATTTCAATTTTTATCCCTCTGTTCTTAATAAAGTTTTTATCCCTTTTCTCTGTGTCCCGTGTGGTCTTTTATTCCCTTGCAGGCAGGCTTTTTAAGTGACATTTATTTATTTATTCATATCCTTTGTGGATTTTTAATTCTTTCCGGGTGCCATGAATTTAGGGGGTTAAGTCGGGTTAGGGTTAGGCGAGAAGAGAGGAGTGGTTATGTTTAGGGCAAGACCCCTGGGCCAGGGTCCTCTCCCTTCTGCCTACCCACCAAAAATTAAGTTGTGAAATTTAAATTGTACCCAATTGGGGTTTACTGTGTGGCCAACAGGCATCGTGGGGCCCCTTCGCTGAGGGGTACAGCCCCAAGCAGGAAGAACCGCCTCCCCACACACTGGCATCACGGATCCCTTCCAGAGACCAATTTCCAAGTCTAGGTCTCGCCAATAGGCATCACGGGTCCCCTTCCAGGACCAATTCCCAATCCTAGGTCTCACCAATGTGTGCATTGGGGGACTCCCCAACCAAGAGACCGACCCCTGAGAGACCAGGGTCCGACTTCCGTTACGTGGTCTCACCTGGTGGCTAGGAAAAGAAGGTAAAGGGCACCGCCCATCCCACGAGGCACAGGCGAGTTAGGATTTGAGAAAGGACTGGGGCCCCAGCAATGCTGGAGACCCACAAGTGCACGGTCCATCGTGGAACGGGGGATGGTGCCCCCACCAACATAATTGTTCAAAAAATTGCCCATCACGGGAGTTTAGTAGGCCATCAATCTTTTTGTTGAGCTCTTCTTCGCGACGTTTCGGCGTCTGTAACGCCTTCCTCAGGCTGGAGCTCAATGAATTTCAATTTTTATCCCTCTGTTCTTAATAAAGTTTTTATCCCTTTTCTCTGTGTCCCGTGTGGTCTTTTATTCCCTTGCAGGCAGGCTTTTTAAGTGACATTTATTTATTTATTCATATCCTTTGTGGATTTTTAATTCTTTCCGGGTGCCATGAATTTAGGGGGTTAAGTCGGGTTAGGGTTAGGCGAGAAGAGAGGAGTGGTTATGTTTAGGGCAAGACCCCTGGGCCAGGGTCCTCTCCCTTCTGCCTACCCACCAAAAATTAAGTTGTGAAATTTAAATTGTACCCAATTGGGGTTTACTGTGTGGCCAACAGGCATCGTGGGGCCCCTTCGCTGAGGGGTACAGCCCCAAGCAGGAAGAACCGCCTCCCCACACACTGGCATCACGGATCCCTTCCAGAGACCAATTTCCAAGTCTAGGTCTCGCCAATAGGCATCACGGGTCCCCTTCCAGGACCAATTCCCAATCCTAGGTCTCACCAATGTGTGCATTGGGGGACTCCCCAACCAAGAGACCGACCCCTGAGAGACCAGGGTCCGACTTCCGTTACGTGGTCTCACCTGGTGGCTAGGAAAAGAAGGTAAAGGGCACCGCCCATCCCACGAGGCACAGGCGAGTTAGGATTTGAGAAAGGACTGGGGCCCCAGCAATGCTGGAGACCCACAAGTGCACGGTCCATCGTGGAACGGGGGATGGTGCCCCCACCAACATAATTGTTCAAAAAATTGCCCATCACGGGAGTTTAGTAGGCCATCAATCTTTTTGTTGAGCTCTTCTTCGCGACGTTTCGGCGTCTGTAACGCCTTCCTCAGGCTGGAGCTCAATGAATTTCAATTTTTATCCCTCTGTTCTTAATAAAGTTTTTATCCCTTTTCTCTGTGTCCCGTGTGGTCTTTTATTCCCTTGCAGGCAGGCTTTTTAAGTGACATTTATTTATTTATTCATATCCTTTGTGGATTTTTAATTCTTTCCGGGTGCCATGAATTTAGGGGGTTAAGTCGGGTTAGGGTTAGGCGAGAAGAGAGGAGTGGTTATGTTTAGGGCAAGACCCCTGGGCCAGGGTCCTCTCCCTTCTGCCTACCCACCAAAAATTAAGTTGTGAAATTTAAATTGTACCCAATTGGGGTTTACTGTGTGGCCAACAGGCATCGTGGGGCCCCTTCGCTGAGGGGTACAGCCCCAAGCAGGAAGAACCGCCTCCCCACACACTGGCATCACGGATCCCTTCCAGAGACCAATTTCCAAGTCTAGGTCTCGCCAATAGGCATCACGGGTCCCCTTCCAGGACCAATTCCCAATCCTAGGTCTCACCAATGTGTGCATTGGGGGACTCCCCAACCAAGAGACCGACCCCTGAGAGACCAGGGTCCGACTTCCGTTACGTGGTCTCACCTGGTGGCTAGGAAAAGAAGGTAAAGGGCACCGCCCATCCCACGAGGCACAGGCGAGTTAGGATTTGAGAAAGGACTGGGGCCCCAGCAATGCTGGAGACCCACAAGTGCACGGTCCATCGTGGAACGGGGGATGGTGCCCCCACCAACATAATTGTTCAAAAAATTGCCCATCACGGGAGTTTAGTAGGCCATCAATCTTTTTGTTGAGCTCTTCTTCGCGACGTTTCGGCGTCTGTAACGCCTTCCTCAGGCTGGAGCTCAATGAATTTCAATTTTTATCCCTCTGTTCTTAATAAAGTTTTTATCCCTTTTCTCTGTGTCCCGTGTGGTCTTTTATTCCCTTGCAGGCAGGCTTTTTAAGTGACATTTATTTATTTATTCATATCCTTTGTGGATTTTTAATTCTTTCCGGGTGCCATGAATTTAGGGGGTTAAGTCGGGTTAGGGTTAGGCGAGAAGAGAGGAGTGGTTATGTTTAGGGCAAGACCCCTGGGCCAGGGTCCTCTCCCTTCTGCCTACCCACCAAAAATTAAGTTGTGAAATTTAAATTGTACCCAATTGGGGTTTACTGTGTGGCCAACAGGCATCGTGGGGCCCCTTCGCTGAGGGGTACAGCCCCAAGCAGGAAGAACCGCCTCCCCACACACTGGCATCACGGATCCCTTCCAGAGACCAATTTCCAAGTCTAGGTCTCGCCAATAGGCATCACGGGTCCCCTTCCAGGACCAATTCCCAATCCTAGGTCTCACCAATGTGTGCATTGGGGGACTCCCCAACCAAGAGACCGACCCCTGAGAGACCAGGGTCCGACTTCCGTTACGTGGTCTCACCTGGTGGCTAGGAAAAGAAGGTAAAGGGCACCGCCCATCCCACGAGGCACAGGCGAGTTAGGATTTGAGAAAGGACTGGGGCCCCAGCAATGCTGGAGACCCACAAGTGCACGGTCCATCGTGGAACGGGGGATGGTGCCCCCACCAACATAATTGTTCAAAAAATTGCCCATCACGGGAGTTTAGTAGGCCATCAATCTTTTTGTTGAGCTCTTCTTCGCGACGTTTCGGCGTCTGTAACGCCTTCCTCAGGCTGGAGCTCAATGAATTTCAATTTTTATCCCTCTGTTCTTAATAAAGTTTTTATCCCTTTTCTCTGTGTCCCGTGTGGTCTTTTATTCCCTTGCAGGCAGGCTTTTTAAGTGACATTTATTTATTTATTCATATCCTTTGTGGATTTTTAATTCTTTCCGGGTGCCATGAATTTAGGGGGTTAAGTCGGGTTAGGGTTAGGCGAGAAGAGAGGAGTGGTTATGTTTAGGGCAAGACCCCTGGGCCAGGGTCCTCTCCCTTCTGCCTACCCACCAAAAATTAAGTTGTGAAATTTAAATTGTACCCAATTGGGGTTTACTGTGTGGCCAACAGGCATCGTGGGGCCCCTTCGCTGAGGGGTACAGCCCCAAGCAGGAAGAACCGCCTCCCCACACACTGGCATCACGGATCCCTTCCAGAGACCAATTTCCAAGTCTAGGTCTCGCCAATAGGCATCACGGGTCCCCTTCCAGGACCAATTCCCAATCCTAGGTCTCACCAATGTGTGCATTGGGGGACTCCCCAACCAAGAGACCGACCCCTGAGAGACCAGGGTCCGACTTCCGTTACGTGGTCTCACCTGGTGGCTAGGAAAAGAAGGTAAAGGGCACCGCCCATCCCACGAGGCACAGGCGAGTTAGGATTTGAGAAAGGACTGGGGCCCCAGCAATGCTGGAGACCCACAAGTGCACGGTCCATCGTGGAACGGGGGATGGTGCCCCCACCAACATAATTGTTCAAAAAATTGCCCATCACGGGAGTTTAGTAGGCCATCAATCTTTTTGTTGAGCTCTTCTTCGCGACGTTTCGGCGTCTGTAACGCCTTCCTCAGGCTGGAGCTCAATGAATTTCAATTTTTATCCCTCTGTTCTTAATAAAGTTTTTATCCCTTTTCTCTGTGTCCCGTGTGGTCTTTTATTCCCTTGCAGGCAGGCTTTTTAAGTGACATTTATTTATTTATTCATATCCTTTGTGGATTTTTAATTCTTTCCGGGTGCCATGAATTTAGGGGGTTAAGTCGGGTTAGGGTTAGGCGAGAAGAGAGGAGTGGTTATGTTTAGGGCAAGACCCCTGGGCCAGGGTCCTCTCCCTTCTGCCTACCCACCAAAAATTAAGTTGTGAAATTTAAATTGTACCCAATTGGGGTTTACTGTGTGGCCAACAGGCATCGTGGGGCCCCTTCGCTGAGGGGTACAGCCCCAAGCAGGAAGAACCGCCTCCCCACACACTGGCATCACGGATCCCTTCCAGAGACCAATTTCCAAGTCTAGGTCTCGCCAATAGGCATCACGGGTCCCCTTCCAGGACCAATTCCCAATCCTAGGTCTCACCAATGTGTGCATTGGGGGACTCCCCAACCAAGAGACCGACCCCTGAGAGACCAGGGTCCGACTTCCGTTACGTGGTCTCACCTGGTGGCTAGGAAAAGAAGGTAAAGGGCACCGCCCATCCCACGAGGCACAGGCGAGTTAGGATTTGAGAAAGGACTGGGGCCCCAGCAATGCTGGAGACCCACAAGTGCACGGTCCATCGTGGAACGGGGGATGGTGCCCCCACCAACATAATTGTTCAAAAAATTGCCCATCACGGGAGTTTAGTAGGCCATCAATCTTTTTGTTGAGCTCTTCTTCGCGACGTTTCGGCGTCTGTAACGCCTTCCTCAGGCTGGAGCTCAATGAATTTCAATTTTTATCCCTCTGTTCTTAATAAAGTTTTTATCCCTTTTCTCTGTGTCCCGTGTGGTCTTTTATTCCCTTGCAGGCAGGCTTTTTAAGTGACATTTATTTATTTATTCATATCCTTTGTGGATTTTTAATTCTTTCCGGGTGCCATGAATTTAGGGGGTTAAGTCGGGTTAGGGTTAGGCGAGAAGAGAGGAGTGGTTATGTTTAGGGCAAGACCCCTGGGCCAGGGTCCTCTCCCTTCTGCCTACCCACCAAAAATTAAGTTGTGAAATTTAAATTGTACCCAATTGGGGTTTACTGTGTGGCCAACAGGCATCGTGGGGCCCCTTCGCTGAGGGGTACAGCCCCAAGCAGGAAGAACCGCCTCCCCACACACTGGCATCACGGATCCCTTCCAGAGACCAATTTCCAAGTCTAGGTCTCGCCAATAGGCATCACGGGTCCCCTTCCAGGACCAATTCCCAATCCTAGGTCTCACCAATGTGTGCATTGGGGGACTCCCCAACCAAGAGACCGACCCCTGAGAGACCAGGGTCCGACTTCCGTTACGTGGTCTCACCTGGTGGCTAGGAAAAGAAGGTAAAGGGCACCGCCCATCCCACGAGGCACAGGCGAGTTAGGATTTGAGAAAGGACTGGGGCCCCAGCAATGCTGGAGACCCACAAGTGCACGGTCCATCGTGGAACGGGGGATGGTGCCCCCACCAACATAATTGTTCAAAAAATTGCCCATCACGGGAGTTTAGTAGGCCATCAATCTTTTTGTTGAGCTCTTCTTCGCGACGTTTCGGCGTCTGTAACGCCTTCCTCAGGCTGGAGCTCAATGAATTTCAATTTTTATCCCTCTGTTCTTAATAAAGTTTTTATCCCTTTTCTCTGTGTCCCGTGTGGTCTTTTATTCCCTTGCAGGCAGGCTTTTTAAGTGACATTTATTTATTTATTCATATCCTTTGTGGATTTTTAATTCTTTCCGGGTGCCATGAATTTAGGGGGTTAAGTCGGGTTAGGGTTAGGCGAGAAGAGAGGAGTGGTTATGTTTAGGGCAAGACCCCTGGGCCAGGGTCCTCTCCCTTCTGCCTACCCACCAAAAATTAAGTTGTGAAATTTAAATTGTACCCAATTGGGGTTTACTGTGTGGCCAACAGGCATCGTGGGGCCCCTTCGCTGAGGGGTACAGCCCCAAGCAGGAAGAACCGCCTCCCCACACACTGGCATCACGGATCCCTTCCAGAGACCAATTTCCAAGTCTAGGTCTCGCCAATAGGCATCACGGGTCCCCTTCCAGGACCAATTCCCAATCCTAGGTCTCACCAATGTGTGCATTGGGGGACTCCCCAACCAAGAGACCGACCCCTGAGAGACCAGGGTCCGACTTCCGTTACGTGGTCTCACCTGGTGGCTAGGAAAAGAAGGTAAAGGGCACCGCCCATCCCACGAGGCACAGGCGAGTTAGGATTTGAGAAAGGACTGGGGCCCCAGCAATGCTGGAGACCCACAAGTGCACGGTCCATCGTGGAACGGGGGATGGTGCCCCCACCAACATAATTGTTCAAAAAATTGCCCATCACGGGAGTTTAGTAGGCCATCAATCTTTTTGTTGAGCTCTTCTTCGCGACGTTTCGGCGTCTGTAACGCCTTCCTCAGGCTGGAGCTCAATGAATTTCAATTTTTATCCCTCTGTTCTTAATAAAGTTTTTATCCCTTTTCTCTGTGTCCCGTGTGGTCTTTTATTCCCTTGCAGGCAGGCTTTTTAAGTGACATTTATTTATTTATTCATATCCTTTGTGGATTTTTAATTCTTTCCGGGTGCCATGAATTTAGGGGGTTAAGTCGGGTTAGGGTTAGGCGAGAAGAGAGGAGTGGTTATGTTTAGGGCAAGACCCCTGGGCCAGGGTCCTCTCCCTTCTGCCTACCCACCAAAAATTAAGTTGTGAAATTTAAATTGTACCCAATTGGGGTTTACTGTGTGGCCAACAGGCATCGTGGGGCCCCTTCGCTGAGGGGTACAGCCCCAAGCAGGAAGAACCGCCTCCCCACACACTGGCATCACGGATCCCTTCCAGAGACCAATTTCCAAGTCTAGGTCTCGCCAATAGGCATCACGGGTCCCCTTCCAGGACCAATTCCCAATCCTAGGTCTCACCAATGTGTGCATTGGGGGACTCCCCAACCAAGAGACCGACCCCTGAGAGACCAGGGTCCGACTTCCGTTACGTGGTCTCACCTGGTGGCTAGGAAAAGAAGGTAAAGGGCACCGCCCATCCCACGAGGCACAGGCGAGTTAGGATTTGAGAAAGGACTGGGGCCCCAGCAATGCTGGAGACCCACAAGTGCACGGTCCATCGTGGAACGGGGGATGGTGCCCCCACCAACATAATTGTTCAAAAAATTGCCCATCACGGGAGTTTAGTAGGCCATCAATCTTTTTGTTGAGCTCTTCTTCGCGACGTTTCGGCGTCTGTAACGCCTTCCTCAGGCTGGAGCTCAATGAATTTCAATTTTTATCCCTCTGTTCTTAATAAAGTTTTTATCCCTTTTCTCTGTGTCCCGTGTGGTCTTTTATTCCCTTGCAGGCAGGCTTTTTAAGTGACATTTATTTATTTATTCATATCCTTTGTGGATTTTTAATTCTTTCCGGGTGCCATGAATTTAGGGGGTTAAGTCGGGTTAGGGTTAGGCGAGAAGAGAGGAGTGGTTATGTTTAGGGCAAGACCCCTGGGCCAGGGTCCTCTCCCTTCTGCCTACCCACCAAAAATTAAGTTGTGAAATTTAAATTGTACCCAATTGGGGTTTACTGTGTGGCCAACAGGCATCGTGGGGCCCCTTCGCTGAGGGGTACAGCCCCAAGCAGGAAGAACCGCCTCCCCACACACTGGCATCACGGATCCCTTCCAGAGACCAATTTCCAAGTCTAGGTCTCGCCAATAGGCATCACGGGTCCCCTTCCAGGACCAATTCCCAATCCTAGGTCTCACCAATGTGTGCATTGGGGGACTCCCCAACCAAGAGACCGACCCCTGAGAGACCAGGGTCCGACTTCCGTTACGTGGTCTCACCTGGTGGCTAGGAAAAGAAGGTAAAGGGCACCGCCCATCCCACGAGGCACAGGCGAGTTAGGATTTGAGAAAGGACTGGGGCCCCAGCAATGCTGGAGACCCACAAGTGCACGGTCCATCGTGGAACGGGGGATGGTGCCCCCACCAACATAATTGTTCAAAAAATTGCCCATCACGGGAGTTTAGTAGGCCATCAATCTTTTTGTTGAGCTCTTCTTCGCGACGTTTCGGCGTCTGTAACGCCTTCCTCAGGCTGGAGCTCAATGAATTTCAATTTTTATCCCTCTGTTCTTAATAAAGTTTTTATCCCTTTTCTCTGTGTCCCGTGTGGTCTTTTATTCCCTTGCAGGCAGGCTTTTTAAGTGACATTTATTTATTTATTCATATCCTTTGTGGATTTTTAATTCTTTCCGGGTGCCATGAATTTAGGGGGTTAAGTCGGGTTAGGGTTAGGCGAGAAGAGAGGAGTGGTTATGTTTAGGGCAAGACCCCTGGGCCAGGGTCCTCTCCCTTCTGCCTACCCACCAAAAATTAAGTTGTGAAATTTAAATTGTACCCAATTGGGGTTTACTGTGTGGCCAACAGGCATCGTGGGGCCCCTTCGCTGAGGGGTACAGCCCCAAGCAGGAAGAACCGCCTCCCCACACACTGGCATCACGGATCCCTTCCAGAGACCAATTTCCAAGTCTAGGTCTCGCCAATAGGCATCACGGGTCCCCTTCCAGGACCAATTCCCAATCCTAGGTCTCACCAATGTGTGCATTGGGGGACTCCCCAACCAAGAGACCGACCCCTGAGAGACCAGGGTCCGACTTCCGTTACGTGGTCTCACCTGGTGGCTAGGAAAAGAAGGTAAAGGGCACCGCCCATCCCACGAGGCACAGGCGAGTTAGGATTTGAGAAAGGACTGGGGCCCCAGCAATGCTGGAGACCCACAAGTGCACGGTCCATCGTGGAACGGGGGATGGTGCCCCCACCAACATAATTGTTCAAAAAATTGCCCATCACGGGAGTTTAGTAGGCCATCAATCTTTTTGTTGAGCTCTTCTTCGCGACGTTTCGGCGTCTGTAACGCCTTCCTCAGGCTGGAGCTCAATGAATTTCAATTTTTATCCCTCTGTTCTTAATAAAGTTTTTATCCCTTTTCTCTGTGTCCCGTGTGGTCTTTTATTCCCTTGCAGGCAGGCTTTTTAAGTGACATTTATTTATTTATTCATATCCTTTGTGGATTTTTAATTCTTTCCGGGTGCCATGAATTTAGGGGGTTAAGTCGGGTTAGGGTTAGGCGAGAAGAGAGGAGTGGTTATGTTTAGGGCAAGACCCCTGGGCCAGGGTCCTCTCCCTTCTGCCTACCCACCAAAAATTAAGTTGTGAAATTTAAATTGTACCCAATTGGGGTTTACTGTGTGGCCAACAGGCATCGTGGGGCCCCTTCGCTGAGGGGTACAGCCCCAAGCAGGAAGAACCGCCTCCCCACACACTGGCATCACGGATCCCTTCCAGAGACCAATTTCCAAGTCTAGGTCTCGCCAATAGGCATCACGGGTCCCCTTCCAGGACCAATTCCCAATCCTAGGTCTCACCAATGTGTGCATTGGGGGACTCCCCAACCAAGAGACCGACCCCTGAGAGACCAGGGTCCGACTTCCGTTACGTGGTCTCACCTGGTGGCTAGGAAAAGAAGGTAAAGGGCACCGCCCATCCCACGAGGCACAGGCGAGTTAGGATTTGAGAAAGGACTGGGGCCCCAGCAATGCTGGAGACCCACAAGTGCACGGTCCATCGTGGAACGGGGGATGGTGCCCCCACCAACATAATTGTTCAAAAAATTGCCCATCACGGGAGTTTAGTAGGCCATCAATCTTTTTGTTGAGCTCTTCTTCGCGACGTTTCGGCGTCTGTAACGCCTTCCTCAGGCTGGAGCTCAATGAATTTCAATTTTTATCCCTCTGTTCTTAATAAAGTTTTTATCCCTTTTCTCTGTGTCCCGTGTGGTCTTTTATTCCCTTGCAGGCAGGCTTTTTAAGTGACATTTATTTATTTATTCATATCCTTTGTGGATTTTTAATTCTTTCCGGGTGCCATGAATTTAGGGGGTTAAGTCGGGTTAGGGTTAGGCGAGAAGAGAGGAGTGGTTATGTTTAGGGCAAGACCCCTGGGCCAGGGTCCTCTCCCTTCTGCCTACCCACCAAAAATTAAGTTGTGAAATTTAAATTGTACCCAATTGGGGTTTACTGTGTGGCCAACAGGCATCGTGGGGCCCCTTCGCTGAGGGGTACAGCCCCAAGCAGGAAGAACCGCCTCCCCACACACTGGCATCACGGATCCCTTCCAGAGACCAATTTCCAAGTCTAGGTCTCGCCAATAGGCATCACGGGTCCCCTTCCAGGACCAATTCCCAATCCTAGGTCTCACCAATGTGTGCATTGGGGGACTCCCCAACCAAGAGACCGACCCCTGAGAGACCAGGGTCCGACTTCCGTTACGTGGTCTCACCTGGTGGCTAGGAAAAGAAGGTAAAGGGCACCGCCCATCCCACGAGGCACAGGCGAGTTAGGATTTGAGAAAGGACTGGGGCCCCAGCAATGCTGGAGACCCACAAGTGCACGGTCCATCGTGGAACGGGGGATGGTGCCCCCACCAACATAATTGTTCAAAAAATTGCCCATCACGGGAGTTTAGTAGGCCATCAATCTTTTTGTTGAGCTCTTCTTCGCGACGTTTCGGCGTCTGTAACGCCTTCCTCAGGCTGGAGCTCAATGAATTTCAATTTTTATCCCTCTGTTCTTAATAAAGTTTTTATCCCTTTTCTCTGTGTCCCGTGTGGTCTTTTATTCCCTTGCAGGCAGGCTTTTTAAGTGACATTTATTTATTTATTCATATCCTTTGTGGATTTTTAATTCTTTCCGGGTGCCATGAATTTAGGGGGTTAAGTCGGGTTAGGGTTAGGCGAGAAGAGAGGAGTGGTTATGTTTAGGGCAAGACCCCTGGGCCAGGGTCCTCTCCCTTCTGCCTACCCACCAAAAATTAAGTTGTGAAATTTAAATTGTACCCAATTGGGGTTTACTGTGTGGCCAACAGGCATCGTGGGGCCCCTTCGCTGAGGGGTACAGCCCCAAGCAGGAAGAACCGCCTCCCCACACACTGGCATCACGGATCCCTTCCAGAGACCAATTTCCAAGTCTAGGTCTCGCCAATAGGCATCACGGGTCCCCTTCCAGGACCAATTCCCAATCCTAGGTCTCACCAATGTGTGCATTGGGGGACTCCCCAACCAAGAGACCGACCCCTGAGAGACCAGGGTCCGACTTCCGTTACGTGGTCTCACCTGGTGGCTAGGAAAAGAAGGTAAAGGGCACCGCCCATCCCACGAGGCACAGGCGAGTTAGGATTTGAGAAAGGACTGGGGCCCCAGCAATGCTGGAGACCCACAAGTGCACGGTCCATCGTGGAACGGGGGATGGTGCCCCCACCAACATAATTGTTCAAAAAATTGCCCATCACGGGAGTTTAGTAGGCCATCAATCTTTTTGTTGAGCTCTTCTTCGCGACGTTTCGGCGTCTGTAACGCCTTCCTCAGGCTGGAGCTCAATGAATTTCAATTTTTATCCCTCTGTTCTTAATAAAGTTTTTATCCCTTTTCTCTGTGTCCCGTGTGGTCTTTTATTCCCTTGCAGGCAGGCTTTTTAAGTGACATTTATTTATTTATTCATATCCTTTGTGGATTTTTAATTCTTTCCGGGTGCCATGAATTTAGGGGGTTAAGTCGGGTTAGGGTTAGGCGAGAAGAGAGGAGTGGTTATGTTTAGGGCAAGACCCCTGGGCCAGGGTCCTCTCCCTTCTGCCTACCCACCAAAAATTAAGTTGTGAAATTTAAATTGTACCCAATTGGGGTTTACTGTGTGGCCAACAGGCATCGTGGGGCCCCTTCGCTGAGGGGTACAGCCCCAAGCAGGAAGAACCGCCTCCCCACACACTGGCATCACGGATCCCTTCCAGAGACCAATTTCCAAGTCTAGGTCTCGCCAATAGGCATCACGGGTCCCCTTCCAGGACCAATTCCCAATCCTAGGTCTCACC
This sequence comes from Rhamphochromis sp. 'chilingali', assembly GCF_963969265.1. NCBI lineage: Eukaryota > Metazoa > Chordata > Actinopteri > Cichliformes > Cichlidae > Rhamphochromis > Rhamphochromis sp. 'chilingali'. The sequence goes on from NC_137936.1 coordinate 40,784,108, forward strand.
AATGTGTGCATTGGGGGACTCCCCAACCAAGAGACCGACCCCTGAGAGACCAGGGTCCGACTTCCGTTACGTGGTCTCACCTGGTGGCTAGGAAAAGAAGGTAAAGGGCACCGCCCATCCCACGAGGCACAGGCGAGTTAGGATTTGAGAAAGGACTGGGGCCCCAGCAATGCTGGAGACCCACAAGTGCACGGTCCATCGTGGAACGGGGGATGGTGCCCCCACCAACATAATTGTTCAAAAAATTGCCCATCACGGGAGTTTAGTAGGCCATCAATCTTTTTGTTGAGCTCTTCTTCGCGACGTTTCGGCGTCTGTAACGCCTTCCTCAGGCTGGAGCTCAATGAATTTCAATTTTTATCCCTCTGTTCTTAATAAAGTTTTTATCCCTTTTCTCTGTGTCCCGTGTGGTCTTTTATTCCCTTGCAGGCAGGCTTTTTAAGTGACATTTATTTATTTATTCATATCCTTTGTGGATTTTTAATTCTTTCCGGGTGCCATGAATTTAGGGGGTTAAGTCGGGTTAGGGTTAGGCGAGAAGAGAGGAGTGGTTATGTTTAGGGCAAGACCCCTGGGCCAGGGTCCTCTCCCTTCTGCCTACCCACCAAAAATTAAGTTGTGAAATTTAAATTGTACCCAATTGGGGTTTACTGTGTGGCCAACAGGCATCGTGGGGCCCCTTCGCTGAGGGGTACAGCCCCAAGCAGGAAGAACCGCCTCCCCACACACTGGCATCACGGATCCCTTCCAGAGACCAATTTCCAAGTCTAGGTCTCGCCAATAGGCATCACGGGTCCCCTTCCAGGACCAATTCCCAATCCTAGGTCTCACCAATGTGTGCATTGGGGGACTCCCCAACCAAGAGACCGACCCCTGAGAGACCAGGGTCCGACTTCCGTTACGTGGTCTCACCTGGTGGCTAGGAAAAGAAGGTAAAGGGCACCGCCCATCCCACGAGGCACAGGCGAGTTAGGATTTGAGAAAGGACTGGGGCCCCAGCAATGCTGGAGACCCACAAGTGCACGGTCCATCGTGGAACGGGGGATGGTGCCCCCACCAACATAATTGTTCAAAAAATTGCCCATCACGGGAGTTTAGTAGGCCATCAATCTTTTTGTTGAGCTCTTCTTCGCGACGTTTCGGCGTCTGTAACGCCTTCCTCAGGCTGGAGCTCAATGAATTTCAATTTTTATCCCTCTGTTCTTAATAAAGTTTTTATCCCTTTTCTCTGTGTCCCGTGTGGTCTTTTATTCCCTTGCAGGCAGGCTTTTTAAGTGACATTTATTTATTTATTCATATCCTTTGTGGATTTTTAATTCTTTCCGGGTGCCATGAATTTAGGGGGTTAAGTCGGGTTAGGGTTAGGCGAGAAGAGAGGAGTGGTTATGTTTAGGGCAAGACCCCTGGGCCAGGGTCCTCTCCCTTCTGCCTACCCACCAAAAATTAAGTTGTGAAATTTAAATTGTACCCAATTGGGGTTTACTGTGTGGCCAACAGGCATCGTGGGGCCCCTTCGCTGAGGGGTACAGCCCCAAGCAGGAAGAACCGCCTCCCCACACACTGGCATCACGGATCCCTTCCAGAGACCAATTTCCAAGTCTAGGTCTCGCCAATAGGCATCACGGGTCCCCTTCCAGGACCAATTCCCAATCCTAGGTCTCACCAATGTGTGCATTGGGGGACTCCCCAACCAAGAGACCGACCCCTGAGAGACCAGGGTCCGACTTCCGTTACGTGGTCTCACCTGGTGGCTAGGAAAAGAAGGTAAAGGGCACCGCCCATCCCACGAGGCACAGGCGAGTTAGGATTTGAGAAAGGACTGGGGCCCCAGCAATGCTGGAGACCCACAAGTGCACGGTCCATCGTGGAACGGGGGATGGTGCCCCCACCAACATAATTGTTCAAAAAATTGCCCATCACGGGAGTTTAGTAGGCCATCAATCTTTTTGTTGAGCTCTTCTTCGCGACGTTTCGGCGTCTGTAACGCCTTCCTCAGGCTGGAGCTCAATGAATTTCAATTTTTATCCCTCTGTTCTTAATAAAGTTTTTATCCCTTTTCTCTGTGTCCCGTGTGGTCTTTTATTCCCTTGCAGGCAGGCTTTTTAAGTGACATTTATTTATTTATTCATATCCTTTGTGGATTTTTAATTCTTTCCGGGTGCCATGAATTTAGGGGGTTAAGTCGGGTTAGGGTTAGGCGAGAAGAGAGGAGTGGTTATGTTTAGGGCAAGACCCCTGGGCCAGGGTCCTCTCCCTTCTGCCTACCCACCAAAAATTAAGTTGTGAAATTTAAATTGTACCCAATTGGGGTTTACTGTGTGGCCAACAGGCATCGTGGGGCCCCTTCGCTGAGGGGTACAGCCCCAAGCAGGAAGAACCGCCTCCCCACACACTGGCATCACGGATCCCTTCCAGAGACCAATTTCCAAGTCTAGGTCTCGCCAATAGGCATCACGGGTCCCCTTCCAGGACCAATTCCCAATCCTAGGTCTCACCAATGTGTGCATTGGGGGACTCCCCAACCAAGAGACCGACCCCTGAGAGACCAGGGTCCGACTTCCGTTACGTGGTCTCACCTGGTGGCTAGGAAAAGAAGGTAAAGGGCACCGCCCATCCCACGAGGCACAGGCGAGTTAGGATTTGAGAAAGGACTGGGGCCCCAGCAATGCTGGAGACCCACAAGTGCACGGTCCATCGTGGAACGGGGGATGGTGCCCCCACCAACATAATTGTTCAAAAAATTGCCCATCACGGGAGTTTAGTAGGCCATCAATCTTTTTGTTGAGCTCTTCTTCGCGACGTTTCGGCGTCTGTAACGCCTTCCTCAGGCTGGAGCTCAATGAATTTCAATTTTTATCCCTCTGTTCTTAATAAAGTTTTTATCCCTTTTCTCTGTGTCCCGTGTGGTCTTTTATTCCCTTGCAGGCAGGCTTTTTAAGTGACATTTATTTATTTATTCATATCCTTTGTGGATTTTTAATTCTTTCCGGGTGCCATGAATTTAGGGGGTTAAGTCGGGTTAGGGTTAGGCGAGAAGAGAGGAGTGGTTATGTTTAGGGCAAGACCCCTGGGCCAGGGTCCTCTCCCTTCTGCCTACCCACCAAAAATTAAGTTGTGAAATTTAAATTGTACCCAATTGGGGTTTACTGTGTGGCCAACAGGCATCGTGGGGCCCCTTCGCTGAGGGGTACAGCCCCAAGCAGGAAGAACCGCCTCCCCACACACTGGCATCACGGATCCCTTCCAGAGACCAATTTCCAAGTCTAGGTCTCGCCAATAGGCATCACGGGTCCCCTTCCAGGACCAATTCCCAATCCTAGGTCTCACCAATGTGTGCATTGGGGGACTCCCCAACCAAGAGACCGACCCCTGAGAGACCAGGGTCCGACTTCCGTTACGTGGTCTCACCTGGTGGCTAGGAAAAGAAGGTAAAGGGCACCGCCCATCCCACGAGGCACAGGCGAGTTAGGATTTGAGAAAGGACTGGGGCCCCAGCAATGCTGGAGACCCACAAGTGCACGGTCCATCGTGGAACGGGGGATGGTGCCCCCACCAACATAATTGTTCAAAAAATTGCCCATCACGGGAGTTTAGTAGGCCATCAATCTTTTTGTTGAGCTCTTCTTCGCGACGTTTCGGCGTCTGTAACGCCTTCCTCAGGCTGGAGCTCAATGAATTTCAATTTTTATCCCTCTGTTCTTAATAAAGTTTTTATCCCTTTTCTCTGTGTCCCGTGTGGTCTTTTATTCCCTTGCAGGCAGGCTTTTTAAGTGACATTTATTTATTTATTCATATCCTTTGTGGATTTTTAATTCTTTCCGGGTGCCATGAATTTAGGGGGTTAAGTCGGGTTAGGGTTAGGCGAGAAGAGAGGAGTGGTTATGTTTAGGGCAAGACCCCTGGGCCAGGGTCCTCTCCCTTCTGCCTACCCACCAAAAATTAAGTTGTGAAATTTAAATTGTACCCAATTGGGGTTTACTGTGTGGCCAACAGGCATCGTGGGGCCCCTTCGCTGAGGGGTACAGCCCCAAGCAGGAAGAACCGCCTCCCCACACACTGGCATCACGGATCCCTTCCAGAGACCAATTTCCAAGTCTAGGTCTCGCCAATAGGCATCACGGGTCCCCTTCCAGGACCAATTCCCAATCCTAGGTCTCACCAATGTGTGCATTGGGGGACTCCCCAACCAAGAGACCGACCCCTGAGAGACCAGGGTCCGACTTCCGTTACGTGGTCTCACCTGGTGGCTAGGAAAAGAAGGTAAAGGGCACCGCCCATCCCACGAGGCACAGGCGAGTTAGGATTTGAGAAAGGACTGGGGCCCCAGCAATGCTGGAGACCCACAAGTGCACGGTCCATCGTGGAACGGGGGATGGTGCCCCCACCAACATAATTGTTCAAAAAATTGCCCATCACGGGAGTTTAGTAGGCCATCAATCTTTTTGTTGAGCTCTTCTTCGCGACGTTTCGGCGTCTGTAACGCCTTCCTCAGGCTGGAGCTCAATGAATTTCAATTTTTATCCCTCTGTTCTTAATAAAGTTTTTATCCCTTTTCTCTGTGTCCCGTGTGGTCTTTTATTCCCTTGCAGGCAGGCTTTTTAAGTGACATTTATTTATTTATTCATATCCTTTGTGGATTTTTAATTCTTTCCGGGTGCCATGAATTTAGGGGGTTAAGTCGGGTTAGGGTTAGGCGAGAAGAGAGGAGTGGTTATGTTTAGGGCAAGACCCCTGGGCCAGGGTCCTCTCCCTTCTGCCTACCCACCAAAAATTAAGTTGTGAAATTTAAATTGTACCCAATTGGGGTTTACTGTGTGGCCAACAGGCATCGTGGGGCCCCTTCGCTGAGGGGTACAGCCCCAAGCAGGAAGAACCGCCTCCCCACACACTGGCATCACGGATCCCTTCCAGAGACCAATTTCCAAGTCTAGGTCTCGCCAATAGGCATCACGGGTCCCCTTCCAGGACCAATTCCCAATCCTAGGTCTCACCAATGTGTGCATTGGGGGACTCCCCAACCAAGAGACCGACCCCTGAGAGACCAGGGTCCGACTTCCGTTACGTGGTCTCACCTGGTGGCTAGGAAAAGAAGGTAAAGGGCACCGCCCATCCCACGAGGCACAGGCGAGTTAGGATTTGAGAAAGGACTGGGGCCCCAGCAATGCTGGAGACCCACAAGTGCACGGTCCATCGTGGAACGGGGGATGGTGCCCCCACCAACATAATTGTTCAAAAAATTGCCCATCACGGGAGTTTAGTAGGCCATCAATCTTTTTGTTGAGCTCTTCTTCGCGACGTTTCGGCGTCTGTAACGCCTTCCTCAGGCTGGAGCTCAATGAATTTCAATTTTTATCCCTCTGTTCTTAATAAAGTTTTTATCCCTTTTCTCTGTGTCCCGTGTGGTCTTTTATTCCCTTGCAGGCAGGCTTTTTAAGTGACATTTATTTATTTATTCATATCCTTTGTGGATTTTTAATTCTTTCCGGGTGCCATGAATTTAGGGGGTTAAGTCGGGTTAGGGTTAGGCGAGAAGAGAGGAGTGGTTATGTTTAGGGCAAGACCCCTGGGCCAGGGTCCTCTCCCTTCTGCCTACCCACCAAAAATTAAGTTGTGAAATTTAAATTGTACCCAATTGGGGTTTACTGTGTGGCCAACAGGCATCGTGGGGCCCCTTCGCTGAGGGGTACAGCCCCAAGCAGGAAGAACCGCCTCCCCACACACTGGCATCACGGATCCCTTCCAGAGACCAATTTCCAAGTCTAGGTCTCGCCAATAGGCATCACGGGTCCCCTTCCAGGACCAATTCCCAATCCTAGGTCTCACCAATGTGTGCATTGGGGGACTCCCCAACCAAGAGACCGACCCCTGAGAGACCAGGGTCCGACTTCCGTTACGTGGTCTCACCTGGTGGCTAGGAAAAGAAGGTAAAGGGCACCGCCCATCCCACGAGGCACAGGCGAGTTAGGATTTGAGAAAGGACTGGGGCCCCAGCAATGCTGGAGACCCACAAGTGCACGGTCCATCGTGGAACGGGGGATGGTGCCCCCACCAACATAATTGTTCAAAAAATTGCCCATCACGGGAGTTTAGTAGGCCATCAATCTTTTTGTTGAGCTCTTCTTCGCGACGTTTCGGCGTCTGTAACGCCTTCCTCAGGCTGGAGCTCAATGAATTTCAATTTTTATCCCTCTGTTCTTAATAAAGTTTTTATCCCTTTTCTCTGTGTCCCGTGTGGTCTTTTATTCCCTTGCAGGCAGGCTTTTTAAGTGACATTTATTTATTTATTCATATCCTTTGTGGATTTTTAATTCTTTCCGGGTGCCATGAATTTAGGGGGTTAAGTCGGGTTAGGGTTAGGCGAGAAGAGAGGAGTGGTTATGTTTAGGGCAAGACCCCTGGGCCAGGGTCCTCTCCCTTCTGCCTACCCACCAAAAATTAAGTTGTGAAATTTAAATTGTACCCAATTGGGGTTTACTGTGTGGCCAACAGGCATCGTGGGGCCCCTTCGCTGAGGGGTACAGCCCCAAGCAGGAAGAACCGCCTCCCCACACACTGGCATCACGGATCCCTTCCAGAGACCAATTTCCAAGTCTAGGTCTCGCCAATAGGCATCACGGGTCCCCTTCCAGGACCAATTCCCAATCCTAGGTCTCACCAATGTGTGCATTGGGGGACTCCCCAACCAAGAGACCGACCCCTGAGAGACCAGGGTCCGACTTCCGTTACGTGGTCTCACCTGGTGGCTAGGAAAAGAAGGTAAAGGGCACCGCCCATCCCACGAGGCACAGGCGAGTTAGGATTTGAGAAAGGACTGGGGCCCCAGCAATGCTGGAGACCCACAAGTGCACGGTCCATCGTGGAACGGGGGATGGTGCCCCCACCAACATAATTGTTCAAAAAATTGCCCATCACGGGAGTTTAGTAGGCCATCAATCTTTTTGTTGAGCTCTTCTTCGCGACGTTTCGGCGTCTGTAACGCCTTCCTCAGGCTGGAGCTCAATGAATTTCAATTTTTATCCCTCTGTTCTTAATAAAGTTTTTATCCCTTTTCTCTGTGTCCCGTGTGGTCTTTTATTCCCTTGCAGGCAGGCTTTTTAAGTGACATTTATTTATTTATTCATATCCTTTGTGGATTTTTAATTCTTTCCGGGTGCCATGAATTTAGGGGGTTAAGTCGGGTTAGGGTTAGGCGAGAAGAGAGGAGTGGTTATGTTTAGGGCAAGACCCCTGGGCCAGGGTCCTCTCCCTTCTGCCTACCCACCAAAAATTAAGTTGTGAAATTTAAATTGTACCCAATTGGGGTTTACTGTGTGGCCAACAGGCATCGTGGGGCCCCTTCGCTGAGGGGTACAGCCCCAAGCAGGAAGAACCGCCTCCCCACACACTGGCATCACGGATCCCTTCCAGAGACCAATTTCCAAGTCTAGGTCTCGCCAATAGGCATCACGGGTCCCCTTCCAGGACCAATTCCCAATCCTAGGTCTCACCAATGTGTGCATTGGGGGACTCCCCAACCAAGAGACCGACCCCTGAGAGACCAGGGTCCGACTTCCGTTACGTGGTCTCACCTGGTGGCTAGGAAAAGAAGGTAAAGGGCACCGCCCATCCCACGAGGCACAGGCGAGTTAGGATTTGAGAAAGGACTGGGGCCCCAGCAATGCTGGAGACCCACAAGTGCACGGTCCATCGTGGAACGGGGGATGGTGCCCCCACCAACATAATTGTTCAAAAAATTGCCCATCACGGGAGTTTAGTAGGCCATCAATCTTTTTGTTGAGCTCTTCTTCGCGACGTTTCGGCGTCTGTAACGCCTTCCTCAGGCTGGAGCTCAATGAATTTCAATTTTTATCCCTCTGTTCTTAATAAAGTTTTTATCCCTTTTCTCTGTGTCCCGTGTGGTCTTTTATTCCCTTGCAGGCAGGCTTTTTAAGTGACATTTATTTATTTATTCATATCCTTTGTGGATTTTTAATTCTTTCCGGGTGCCATGAATTTAGGGGGTTAAGTCGGGTTAGGGTTAGGCGAGAAGAGAGGAGTGGTTATGTTTAGGGCAAGACCCCTGGGCCAGGGTCCTCTCCCTTCTGCCTACCCACCAAAAATTAAGTTGTGAAATTTAAATTGTACCCAATTGGGGTTTACTGTGTGGCCAACAGGCATCGTGGGGCCCCTTCGCTGAGGGGTACAGCCCCAAGCAGGAAGAACCGCCTCCCCACACACTGGCATCACGGATCCCTTCCAGAGACCAATTTCCAAGTCTAGGTCTCGCCAATAGGCATCACGGGTCCCCTTCCAGGACCAATTCCCAATCCTAGGTCTCACCAATGTGTGCATTGGGGGACTCCCCAACCAAGAGACCGACCCCTGAGAGACCAGGGTCCGACTTCCGTTACGTGGTCTCACCTGGTGGCTAGGAAAAGAAGGTAAAGGGCACCGCCCATCCCACGAGGCACAGGCGAGTTAGGATTTGAGAAAGGACTGGGGCCCCAGCAATGCTGGAGACCCACAAGTGCACGGTCCATCGTGGAACGGGGGATGGTGCCCCCACCAACATAATTGTTCAAAAAATTGCCCATCACGGGAGTTTAGTAGGCCATCAATCTTTTTGTTGAGCTCTTCTTCGCGACGTTTCGGCGTCTGTAACGCCTTCCTCAGGCTGGAGCTCAATGAATTTCAATTTTTATCCCTCTGTTCTTAATAAAGTTTTTATCCCTTTTCTCTGTGTCCCGTGTGGTCTTTTATTCCCTTGCAGGCAGGCTTTTTAAGTGACATTTATTTATTTATTCATATCCTTTGTGGATTTTTAATTCTTTCCGGGTGCCATGAATTTAGGGGGTTAAGTCGGGTTAGGGTTAGGCGAGAAGAGAGGAGTGGTTATGTTTAGGGCAAGACCCCTGGGCCAGGGTCCTCTCCCTTCTGCCTACCCACCAAAAATTAAGTTGTGAAATTTAAATTGTACCCAATTGGGGTTTACTGTGTGGCCAACAGGCATCGTGGGGCCCCTTCGCTGAGGGGTACAGCCCCAAGCAGGAAGAACCGCCTCCCCACACACTGGCATCACGGATCCCTTCCAGAGACCAATTTCCAAGTCTAGGTCTCGCCAATAGGCATCACGGGTCCCCTTCCAGGACCAATTCCCAATCCTAGGTCTCACCAATGTGTGCATTGGGGGACTCCCCAACCAAGAGACCGACCCCTGAGAGACCAGGGTCCGACTTCCGTTACGTGGTCTCACCTGGTGGCTAGGAAAAGAAGGTAAAGGGCACCGCCCATCCCACGAGGCACAGGCGAGTTAGGATTTGAGAAAGGACTGGGGCCCCAGCAATGCTGGAGACCCACAAGTGCACGGTCCATCGTGGAACGGGGGATGGTGCCCCCACCAACATAATTGTTCAAAAAATTGCCCATCACGGGAGTTTAGTAGGCCATCAATCTTTTTGTTGAGCTCTTCTTCGCGACGTTTCGGCGTCTGTAACGCCTTCCTCAGGCTGGAGCTCAATGAATTTCAATTTTTATCCCTCTGTTCTTAATAAAGTTTTTATCCCTTTTCTCTGTGTCCCGTGTGGTCTTTTATTCCCTTGCAGGCAGGCTTTTTAAGTGACATTTATTTATTTATTCATATCCTTTGTGGATTTTTAATTCTTTCCGGGTGCCATGAATTTAGGGGGTTAAGTCGGGTTAGGGTTAGGCGAGAAGAGAGGAGTGGTTATGTTTAGGGCAAGACCCCTGGGCCAGGGTCCTCTCCCTTCTGCCTACCCACCAAAAATTAAGTTGTGAAATTTAAATTGTACCCAATTGGGGTTTACTGTGTGGCCAACAGGCATCGTGGGGCCCCTTCGCTGAGGGGTACAGCCCCAAGCAGGAAGAACCGCCTCCCCACACACTGGCATCACGGATCCCTTCCAGAGACCAATTTCCAAGTCTAGGTCTCGCCAATAGGCATCACGGGTCCCCTTCCAGGACCAATTCCCAATCCTAGGTCTCACCAATGTGTGCATTGGGGGACTCCCCAACCAAGAGACCGACCCCTGAGAGACCAGGGTCCGACTTCCGTTACGTGGTCTCACCTGGTGGCTAGGAAAAGAAGGTAAAGGGCACCGCCCATCCCACGAGGCACAGGCGAGTTAGGATTTGAGAAAGGACTGGGGCCCCAGCAATGCTGGAGACCCACAAGTGCACGGTCCATCGTGGAACGGGGGATGGTGCCCCCACCAACATAATTGTTCAAAAAATTGCCCATCACGGGAGTTTAGTAGGCCATCAATCTTTTTGTTGAGCTCTTCTTCGCGACGTTTCGGCGTCTGTAACGCCTTCCTCAGGCTGGAGCTCAATGAATTTCAATTTTTATCCCTCTGTTCTTAATAAAGTTTTTATCCCTTTTCTCTGTGTCCCGTGTGGTCTTTTATTCCCTTGCAGGCAGGCTTTTTAAGTGACATTTATTTATTTATTCATATCCTTTGTGGATTTTTAATTCTTTCCGGGTGCCATGAATTTAGGGGGTTAAGTCGGGTTAGGGTTAGGCGAGAAGAGAGGAGTGGTTATGTTTAGGGCAAGACCCCTGGGCCAGGGTCCTCTCCCTTCTGCCTACCCACCAAAAATTAAGTTGTGAAATTTAAATTGTACCCAATTGGGGTTTACTGTGTGGCCAACAGGCATCGTGGGGCCCCTTCGCTGAGGGGTACAGCCCCAAGCAGGAAGAACCGCCTCCCCACACACTGGCATCACGGATCCCTTCCAGAGACCAATTTCCAAGTCTAGGTCTCGCCAATAGGCATCACGGGTCCCCTTCCAGGACCAATTCCCAATCCTAGGTCTCACCAATGTGTGCATTGGGGGACTCCCCAACCAAGAGACCGACCCCTGAGAGACCAGGGTCCGACTTCCGTTACGTGGTCTCACCTGGTGGCTAGGAAAAGAAGGTAAAGGGCACCGCCCATCCCACGAGGCACAGGCGAGTTAGGATTTGAGAAAGGACTGGGGCCCCAGCAATGCTGGAGACCCACAAGTGCACGGTCCATCGTGGAACGGGGGATGGTGCCCCCACCAACATAATTGTTCAAAAAATTGCCCATCACGGGAGTTTAGTAGGCCATCAATCTTTTTGTTGAGCTCTTCTTCGCGACGTTTCGGCGTCTGTAACGCCTTCCTCAGGCTGGAGCTCAATGAATTTCAATTTTTATCCCTCTGTTCTTAATAAAGTTTTTATCCCTTTTCTCTGTGTCCCGTGTGGTCTTTTATTCCCTTGCAGGCAGGCTTTTTAAGTGACATTTATTTATTTATTCATATCCTTTGTGGATTTTTAATTCTTTCCGGGTGCCATGAATTTAGGGGGTTAAGTCGGGTTAGGGTTAGGCGAGAAGAGAGGAGTGGTTATGTTTAGGGCAAGACCCCTGGGCCAGGGTCCTCTCCCTTCTGCCTACCCACCAAAAATTAAGTTGTGAAATTTAAATTGTACCCAATTGGGGTTTACTGTGTGGCCAACAGGCATCGTGGGGCCCCTTCGCTGAGGGGTACAGCCCCAAGCAGGAAGAACCGCCTCCCCACACACTGGCATCACGGATCCCTTCCAGAGACCAATTTCCAAGTCTAGGTCTCGCCAATAGGCATCACGGGTCCCCTTCCAGGACCAATTCCCAATCCTAGGTCTCACCAATGTGTGCATTGGGGGACTCCCCAACCAAGAGACCGACCCCTGAGAGACCAGGGTCCGACTTCCGTTACGTGGTCTCACCTGGTGGCTAGGAAAAGAAGGTAAAGGGCACCGCCCATCCCACGAGGCACAGGCGAGTTAGGATTTGAGAAAGGACTGGGGCCCCAGCAATGCTGGAGACCCACAAGTGCACGGTCCATCGTGGAACGGGGGATGGTGCCCCCACCAACATAATTGTTCAAAAAATTGCCCATCACGGGAGTTTAGTAGGCCATCAATCTTTTTGTTGAGCTCTTCTTCGCGACGTTTCGGCGTCTGTAACGCCTTCCTCAGGCTGGAGCTCAATGAATTTCAATTTTTATCCCTCTGTTCTTAATAAAGTTTTTATCCCTTTTCTCTGTGTCCCGTGTGGTCTTTTATTCCCTTGCAGGCAGGCTTTTTAAGTGACATTTATTTATTTATTCATATCCTTTGTGGATTTTTAATTCTTTCCGGGTGCCATGAATTTAGGGGGTTAAGTCGGGTTAGGGTTAGGCGAGAAGAGAGGAGTGGTTATGTTTAGGGCAAGACCCCTGGGCCAGGGTCCTCTCCCTTCTGCCTACCCACCAAAAATTAAGTTGTGAAATTTAAATTGTACCCAATTGGGGTTTACTGTGTGGCCAACAGGCATCGTGGGGCCCCTTCGCTGAGGGGTACAGCCCCAAGCAGGAAGAACCGCCTCCCCACACACTGGCATCACGGATCCCTTCCAGAGACCAATTTCCAAGTCTAGGTCTCGCCAATAGGCATCACGGGTCCCCTTCCAGGACCAATTCCCAATCCTAGGTCTCACCAATGTGTGCATTGGGGGACTCCCCAACCAAGAGACCGACCCCTGAGAGACCAGGGTCCGACTTCCGTTACGTGGTCTCACCTGGTGGCTAGGAAAAGAAGGTAAAGGGCACCGCCCATCCCACGAGGCACAGGCGAGTTAGGATTTGAGAAAGGACTGGGGCCCCAGCAATGCTGGAGACCCACAAGTGCACGGTCCATCGTGGAACGGGGGATGGTGCCCCCACCAACATAATTGTTCAAAAAATTGCCCATCACGGGAGTTTAGTAGGCCATCAATCTTTTTGTTGAGCTCTTCTTCGCGACGTTTCGGCGTCTGTAACGCCTTCCTCAGGCTGGAGCTCAATGAATTTCAATTTTTATCCCTCTGTTCTTAATAAAGTTTTTATCCCTTTTCTCTGTGTCCCGTGTGGTCTTTTATTCCCTTGCAGGCAGGCTTTTTAAGTGACATTTATTTATTTATTCATATCCTTTGTGGATTTTTAATTCTTTCCGGGTGCCATGAATTTAGGGGGTTAAGTCGGGTTAGGGTTAGGCGAGAAGAGAGGAGTGGTTATGTTTAGGGCAAGACCCCTGGGCCAGGGTCCTCTCCCTTCTGCCTACCCACCAAAAATTAAGTTGTGAAATTTAAATTGTACCCAATTGGGGTTTACTGTGTGGCCAACAGGCATCGTGGGGCCCCTTCGCTGAGGGGTACAGCCCCAAGCAGGAAGAACCGCCTCCCCACACACTGGCATCACGGATCCCTTCCAGAGACCAATTTCCAAGTCTAGGTCTCGCCAATAGGCATCACGGGTCCCCTTCCAGGACCAATTCCCAATCCTAGGTCTCACCAATGTGTGCATTGGGGGACTCCCCAACCAAGAGACCGACCCCTGAGAGACCAGGGTCCGACTTCCGTTACGTGGTCTCACCTGGTGGCTAGGAAAAGAAGGTAAAGGGCACCGCCCATCCCACGAGGCACAGGCGAGTTAGGATTTGAGAAAGGACTGGGGCCCCAGCAATGCTGGAGACCCACAAGTGCACGGTCCATCGTGGAACGGGGGATGGTGCCCCCACCAACATAATTGTTCAAAAAATTGCCCATCACGGGAGTTTAGTAGGCCATCAATCTTTTTGTTGAGCTCTTCTTCGCGACGTTTCGGCGTCTGTAACGCCTTCCTCAGGCTGGAGCTCAATGAATTTCAATTTTTATCCCTCTGTTCTTAATAAAGTTTTTATCCCTTTTCTCTGTGTCCCGTGTGGTCTTTTATTCCCTTGCAGGCAGGCTTTTTAAGTGACATTTATTTATTTATTCATATCCTTTGTGGATTTTTAATTCTTTCCGGGTGCCATGAATTTAGGGGGTTAAGTCGGGTTAGGGTTAGGCGAGAAGAGAGGAGTGGTTATGTTTAGGGCAAGACCCCTGGGCCAGGGTCCTCTCCCTTCTGCCTACCCACCAAAAATTAAGTTGTGAAATTTAAATTGTACCCAATTGGGGTTTACTGTGTGGCCAACAGGCATCGTGGGGCCCCTTCGCTGAGGGGTACAGCCCCAAGCAGGAAGAACCGCCTCCCCACACACTGGCATCACGGATCCCTTCCAGAGACCAATTTCCAAGTCTAGGTCTCGCCAATAGGCATCACGGGTCCCCTTCCAGGACCAATTCCCAATCCTAGGTCTCACCAATGTGTGCATTGGGGGACTCCCCAACCAAGAGACCGACCCCTGAGAGACCAGGGTCCGACTTCCGTTACGTGGTCTCACCTGGTGGCTAGGAAAAGAAGGTAAAGGGCACCGCCCATCCCACGAGGCACAGGCGAGTTAGGATTTGAGAAAGGACTGGGGCCCCAGCAATGCTGGAGACCCACAAGTGCACGGTCCATCGTGGAACGGGGGATGGTGCCCCCACCAACATAATTGTTCAAAAAATTGCCCATCACGGGAGTTTAGTAGGCCATCAATCTTTTTGTTGAGCTCTTCTTCGCGACGTTTCGGCGTCTGTAACGCCTTCCTCAGGCTGGAGCTCAATGAATTTCAATTTTTATCCCTCTGTTCTTAATAAAGTTTTTATCCCTTTTCTCTGTGTCCCGTGTGGTCTTTTATTCCCTTGCAGGCAGGCTTTTTAAGTGACATTTATTTATTTATTCATATCCTTTGTGGATTTTTAATTCTTTCCGGGTGCCATGAATTTAGGGGGTTAAGTCGGGTTAGGGTTAGGCGAGAAGAGAGGAGTGGTTATGTTTAGGGCAAGACCCCTGGGCCAGGGTCCTCTCCCTTCTGCCTACCCACCAAAAATTAAGTTGTGAAATTTAAATTGTACCCAATTGGGGTTTACTGTGTGGCCAACAGGCATCGTGGGGCCCCTTCGCTGAGGGGTACAGCCCCAAGCAGGAAGAACCGCCTCCCCACACACTGGCATCACGGATCCCTTCCAGAGACCAATTTCCAAGTCTAGGTCTCGCCAATAGGCATCACGGGTCCCCTTCCAGGACCAATTCCCAATCCTAGGTCTCACCAATGTGTGCATTGGGGGACTCCCCAACCAAGAGACCGACCCCTGAGAGACCAGGGTCCGACTTCCGTTACGTGGTCTCACCTGGTGGCTAGGAAAAGAAGGTAAAGGGCACCGCCCATCCCACGAGGCACAGGCGAGTTAGGATTTGAGAAAGGACTGGGGCCCCAGCAATGCTGGAGACCCACAAGTGCACGGTCCATCGTGGAACGGGGGATGGTGCCCCCACCAACATAATTGTTCAAAAAATTGCCCATCACGGGAGTTTAGTAGGCCATCAATCTTTTTGTTGAGCTCTTCTTCGCGACGTTTCGGCGTCTGTAACGCCTTCCTCAGGCTGGAGCTCAATGAATTTCAATTTTTATCCCTCTGTTCTTAATAAAGTTTTTATCCCTTTTCTCTGTGTCCCGTGTGGTCTTTTATTCCCTTGCAGGCAGGCTTTTTAAGTGACATTTATTTATTTATTCATATCCTTTGTGGATTTTTAATTCTTTCCGGGTGCCATGAATTTAGGGGGTTAAGTCGGGTTAGGGTTAGGCGAGAAGAGAGGAGTGGTTATGTTTAGGGCAAGACCCCTGGGCCAGGGTCCTCTCCCTTCTGCCTACCCACCAAAAATTAAGTTGTGAAATTTAAATTGTACCCAATTGGGGTTTACTGTGTGGCCAACAGGCATCGTGGGGCCCCTTCGCTGAGGGGTACAGCCCCAAGCAGGAAGAACCGCCTCCCCACACACTGGCATCACGGATCCCTTCCAGAGACCAATTTCCAAGTCTAGGTCTCGCCAATAGGCATCACGGGTCCCCTTCCAGGACCAATTCCCAATCCTAGGTCTCACCAATGTGTGCATTGGGGGACTCCCCAACCAAGAGACCGACCCCTGAGAGACCAGGGTCCGACTTCCGTTACGTGGTCTCACCTGGTGGCTAGGAAAAGAAGGTAAAGGGCACCGCCCATCCCACGAGGCACAGGCGAGTTAGGATTTGAGAAAGGACTGGGGCCCCAGCAATGCTGGAGACCCACAAGTGCACGGTCCATCGTGGAACGGGGGATGGTGCCCCCACCAACATAATTGTTCAAAAAATTGCCCATCACGGGAGTTTAGTAGGCCATCAATCTTTTTGTTGAGCTCTTCTTCGCGACGTTTCGGCGTCTGTAACGCCTTCCTCAGGCTGGAGCTCAATGAATTTCAATTTTTATCCCTCTGTTCTTAATAAAGTTTTTATCCCTTTTCTCTGTGTCCCGTGTGGTCTTTTATTCCCTTGCAGGCAGGCTTTTTAAGTGACATTTATTTATTTATTCATATCCTTTGTGGATTTTTAATTCTTTCCGGGTGCCATGAATTTAGGGGGTTAAGTCGGGTTAGGGTTAGGCGAGAAGAGAGGAGTGGTTATGTTTAGGGCAAGACCCCTGGGCCAGGGTCCTCTCCCTTCTGCCTACCCACCAAAAATTAAGTTGTGAAATTTAAATTGTACCCAATTGGGGTTTACTGTGTGGCCAACAGGCATCGTGGGGCCCCTTCGCTGAGGGGTACAGCCCCAAGCAGGAAGAACCGCCTCCCCACACACTGGCATCACGGATCCCTTCCAGAGACCAATTTCCAAGTCTAGGTCTCGCCAATAGGCATCACGGGTCCCCTTCCAGGACCAATTCCCAATCCTAGGTCTCACCAATGTGTGCATTGGGGGACTCCCCAACCAAGAGACCGACCCCTGAGAGACCAGGGTCCGACTTCCGTTACGTGGTCTCACCTGGTGGCTAGGAAAAGAAGGTAAAGGGCACCGCCCATCCCACGAGGCACAGGCGAGTTAGGATTTGAGAAAGGACTGGGGCCCCAGCAATGCTGGAGACCCACAAGTGCACGGTCCATCGTGGAACGGGGGATGGTGCCCCCACCAACATAATTGTTCAAAAAATTGCCCATCACGGGAGTTTAGTAGGCCATCAATCTTTTTGTTGAGCTCTTCTTCGCGACGTTTCGGCGTCTGTAACGCCTTCCTCAGGCTGGAGCTCAATGAATTTCAATTTTTATCCCTCTGTTCTTAATAAAGTTTTTATCCCTTTTCTCTGTGTCCCGTGTGGTCTTTTATTCCCTTGCAGGCAGGCTTTTTAAGTGACATTTATTTATTTATTCATATCCTTTGTGGATTTTTAATTCTTTCCGGGTGCCATGAATTTAGGGGGTTAAGTCGGGTTAGGGTTAGGCGAGAAGAGAGGAGTGGTTATGTTTAGGGCAAGACCCCTGGGCCAGGGTCCTCTCCCTTCTGCCTACCCACCAAAAATTAAGTTGTGAAATTTAAATTGTACCCAATTGGGGTTTACTGTGTGGCCAACAGGCATCGTGGGGCCCCTTCGCTGAGGGGTACAGCCCCAAGCAGGAAGAACCGCCTCCCCACACACTGGCATCACGGATCCCTTCCAGAGACCAATTTCCAAGTCTAGGTCTCGCCAATAGGCATCACGGGTCCCCTTCCAGGACCAATTCCCAATCCTAGGTCTCACCAATGTGTGCATTGGGGGACTCCCCAACCAAGAGACCGACCCCTGAGAGACCAGGGTCCGACTTCCGTTACGTGGTCTCACCTGGTGGCTAGGAAAAGAAGGTAAAGGGCACCGCCCATCCCACGAGGCACAGGCGAGTTAGGATTTGAGAAAGGACTGGGGCCCCAGCAATGCTGGAGACCCACAAGTGCACGGTCCATCGTGGAACGGGGGATGGTGCCCCCACCAACATAATTGTTCAAAAAATTGCCCATCACGGGAGTTTAGTAGGCCATCAATCTTTTTGTTGAGCTCTTCTTCGCGACGTTTCGGCGTCTGTAACGCCTTCCTCAGGCTGGAGCTCAATGAATTTCAATTTTTATCCCTCTGTTCTTAATAAAGTTTTTATCCCTTTTCTCTGTGTCCCGTGTGGTCTTTTATTCCCTTGCAGGCAGGCTTTTTAAGTGACATTTATTTATTTATTCATATCCTTTGTGGATTTTTAATTCTTTCCGGGT
>NC_137937.1:0-2500 GCF_963969265.1 Rhamphochromis sp. 'chilingali'
CAGTGTGTGTGTGTGTGTGTGTGTGTGTGTGTGTGTGTGTGTGTGTGTGTTGACAGAGAGAGAGAGAGAGAGAGAGAGACAGAGAGAGAGAGAGAGAGAGAGAGAGAGAGGGAGAGATACAAAGGAATGTAATTCAAATTTTGCACTTCAGACCTTACAGTGTGTGTGTGTGTGTGTGTGTGTGTGTGTGTGTGTGTGTGTGTGTGTGTGTGTGTGTGTGTGTCTGTCTTTTACACAAAAAATGCACTTGCAACAACTTTAATATGCAATGTACAGGACTTGCCAGCTAGGCGCCCTCCTGTGGACCAAACATGCAATTGAAAGATGTTATTTTCGCCGGTATAACTCCTTCAGACACTTTGTACCGCATTGAGCCAGCAGAGGGAGCCCCCCTGGTTCAATCCCAGTTGCACAGCAGTTGTGACCAGCTTCTGTCTGTGTGCTTTGGTGTGTGTGTGTGTGTGTGTGTGTGTGTGTGTGTGTGTGTGTGTGTGTGTGTGTGTGTGTTGACAGAGAGAGAGAGAGAGAGAGAGAGAGAGACAGAGAGAGAGAGAGAGAGACAGAGAGGGAGAGATACAAAGGAATGTAATTCAAATTTTGCACTTCAGACCTTACAGTGTGTGTGTGTGTGTGTGTGTGTGTTGACAGAGAGAGAGAGAGAGAGAGAGAGACAGAGAGAGAGAGAGAGAGAGAGAGAGAGGGAGAGATACAAAGGAATGTAATTCAAATTTTGCACTTCAGACCTTACAGTGTGTGTGTGTGTGTGTGTGTGTGTGTGTGTGTGTCTGTCTTTTACACAAAAAATGCACTTGCAACAACTTTAATATGGAATGTACTGGACTTGCCAGCTAGGCGCCCTCCTGTGGACCAAACATGCAATTGAAAGATGTTATTTTCGCCGGTATAACTCCTTCAGACACTTTGTACCGCATTGAGCCAGCAGAGGGAGCCCCCCTGGTTCAATCCCAGTTGCACAGCAGTTGTGACCAGCTTCTGTCTGTGTGCTTTGGTGTGTGTGTGTGTGTGTGTGTGTGTGTGTGTGTGTTGACAGAGAGAGAGAGAGAGAGAGAGAGAGACAGAGAGAGAGAGAGACAGAGAGGGAGAGATACAAAGGAATGTAATTCAAATTTTGCACTTCAGACCTTACAGTGTGTGTGTGTGTGTGTGTGTGTGTGTGTGTGTGTGTGTCTGTCTGTCTGTCTTTTACACAAAAAATGCACTTGCAACAACTTTAATATGGAATGTACTGGACTTCCCAGCTAGGCGCCCTCCTGTGGACGACAGGTGCAATCCCAGTTGCACAGCACTTGACCAGCTTCTGTGTGTGTGTGTGTGTGACAGACAGACAGACAGACAGAGAGGGAGATTCAAAGCATCAGGACCAGGAGATGACACAGTGCTCCAAAGGCCTGGTTCTGCTGCCTCCTCCTCCACCCACCTGCTGCAGACGCTTCTGTGAAGGGAAACTGCTACATGTTATGTCACCGATCCCTGCCATGCTGCGTGTCTAACGACCCGGCAGGGCCTGCTGAGTACAGTGGTGGTGGAATCGGCCCGATCGGACACTCCTATCTGCCACTTTGACCTTTTTATTCCGTCAAATTTGGACCCATTTACACCAAGTCCAGAACCGTTGGTGCTATCGACATGGGGTCTTCACCAGGGTGTCCGGAGCACCCCGAAACCCCCCCGTAGACACAACTTTCATCCCTCTACGACACTTACTTTCCCAGTTATTCCATTTTATTCCGTCAAATTCTGGCTATTACCCCCTAACCTATCCCTAAGCCTCCTGCAAAGGTACTCTGAACCATGCCATGTTGGGCACCTGCGGATGCGCCCGCACACGGGCAACGCAATGCCAGTGGAACCAGGCCCTCTGCACCTTCCTTTCTCCGACTGGGACCCTTTTGTCCCATCCTTTTTGGTCCGATTCGCCATATCTCCAGAACCGAAGAAGCCATCGGCGTGGCCTCTTCGCCACAGTGTCCGGCACCCACCAAAACCCCCACCTAGACACCAACATCAGCCCTCTACACCTCTTACTTTTTCAGTTATTCCACTTTTGTCCCATCCTCTCCTGGCTTTTTCCCCATAACCTATCATTTAAGCCTCATCATACCTGCCGTGGGCCACTGGAGGGAGACAAATCACCATGCACTAAAATTCAAATTTTGCACTGCAAACCTCACAGTGTCTGTGTGTGTGTGTGTGTGTGTGTGTGTGTGTGTGTGTGTGTGTGTGTGTGTGTGTGTGTGTGTGTGTGTGTGTGTGTGTGTGTGTGTGTGTGTGTGTGTGACAGACAGAGAGAGAGAGAGAGAGAGAGACAGAGAGACAGAGAGGGAGAGATACAAAGGAATGTAATTCAAATTTTGCACTTCAGACCTTACAGTGTGTGTGTGTGTGTGTGTGTGTGTTGACAGAGAGAGAGAGAGAGAGAGAGAGAGAGAGAGAGAGAGAGAGGAGAGATACAAAGGAATGTAATTCAAATTTTGCACTT